>NW_022196904.1:126682129-126689155 GCF_008632895.1 Mastomys coucha
GTTTTGATTTGCATTTCCCTGATGACTAAGGATGTCGAACATTTCTTTAGGTGCTTCTCAGCCATTAATGGCACATTTACAGTGACTCTAGCTTGGCCTGCCTGAACACACAGTAGGATGCTATGGGTATGCGTGCGTGCGTGTGTGTGTGTGTGTGTGTGTGTGTGTGTGTGTGTGTGTGTGTGTGTCTGTCCATCCTGGAGCCTTCCCCAGCCAGTGGTGATGACAGTCATTAGCATGGCACATACTCCAGTGAAACACCAGCCTCCGAACCATGGTCATGACATCTGTAGAGTATGTTTCTGCCTTGGAGGACGGTAATGGCTTTCTTTCATTTCATGTCCTCACAGATACTGAAATGTAAATGCAGGTATTGTGTGGACTTCATGCCTACAATGTACTGCCAAAGCTGAGGGTCAGGAGATTGCACAGGCATTCCTAACCACAAGTACAGCCACAGAGCCCAGCCAACCTATAAGTGTCCACTTAGACTTTGAAATGCTCATGATGTGTGTGTGTGTTTGTGTGTGTGTGTGTGTGTGTGTGTGTGTGTGTGAGAGAGAGAGAGAGAGAGAGAGAGAGAGAGAGAGAGAGAGAGAGAGAGAGAGGAGAGAGACTGTCTGTGCACTGATGGGTGGGATGTGTGTGAGGGTATTAAGCTGAATAATCATCCAACCATGCTAACCTACAAAACTGGAACTTGTATGGGCCAAGCTGGGTAAATGTGGGCACACGAAATTCTAGAAATGCTTATTTTGTCTGAATATAAAATGTGTCAAGATTCTTGTCAGGAGTTGGAAACTAGAAAAACGTTGAAGGAAGCAAGTGAAGAGTGTAGGGTTATGACATGCTGCCAGGGCCCTTCTGTGTGTTCTGGTCTCCTGGGTTCATGTCCTCTGAGCACCTGAGCTCTGAAGTTGTACCAGCTAGTTTTATGTCAGCCTGACACATATCAGAGTCATCTAAAAGGAGAGAACCTTCACTGAGAAAAATGCCTCCATAAGATCCAGCTGGAAGGCATTTTCTTAATTAGTGATTGATGGGGGAAGGCCTAGTCCAGTGTGGTGGTGCCATCCCTGGGCTGGTGGTCCTAGATTCTAAATGAAAGCCAGATGAGCAAGCCATGAGACACAAGCCAGTGAGCGGCATCCCTCCGCGGCCTCTGCATCAGCTCCCACTTCAGGATCTTGCCCTGTTTGAGTTCGTGGTTTGAAAGAAAATGGCCCCATAGGCACAAAGGGAGTGGCACTCTTAGAAGATGTGGCCTTGTTGGAGTAGGTATGGTGGAAGAAATGTGTCACTGTGAAGGTGGGCTTTGTTCAAGTAGGTGTGGCCTTGGAGGAAGTGTGTCACTCTGGAGGCAAGCGTTGAGGTCTCATATAAGTCTGGCCAGTGTGTCTCAGTCTTTCTCCGGCTGCCTGCAGATCAAGATGTGAAACTCTCAGCTCCTTCTCCAGCACTATGCCTGCCCCTGCATGCTAGGCTTCCTGGCATGCTGATAATGGACTAAACCTCTGAAACTGTAAGCTAGCTCCAGTGAAATGTTTTCCTTTATAAGTGGTCATGATGTCTCTTCACGGCAATAAAAACCCTAACTAGGACATACACCACAGCACAAGTGCTTGGGGACATTTGCGGGAATGATTGGCCTCTCACAGGCCATGCCTTTCTCTGGCTGACATCTACATTTCGTAATAAAAGGGTCACAAATGCAACAACAAAGGATTCTCTGGTTCAAGGAAGATTGTCTTCAGCCAGTTTCTGAATTGAACGGTACGGCTGCTTCCTCAGAACCCGTGTCCTTACTTCGCAGGCCAGAAAATTGGTGCTCAGTTAGTGACTCATTCCAAGTCACACATTTGGCCAGTAGTTAAAGTGTGGATTTCAACCAGGGAATGTGTCTTTTATGTTTCTAGAAACTCAGTAGACTCCCATTATATACTTGTCTCCCTCTTGCTCCGGCTCTACCTATCCCCTGGGTTGCGACCCATGCAACTGTAAAATCACCATGTTCTCATTGTGCTTAAACAAGACATTGAGGCATCATCATGAGGCGACTGTTCTGTTTCCCTGGGGATCAGCACCTTGGCTTGTTACTTACAAGGATGCAAGGTGGGCACTACTCTGCACTGTCAGAACCCACCACTTACACCAGTCAGCAAAATTTGAATTAAGTCCCCAAGGTTCCCTCTTATCTGACTGTTTAATGACAGGTGAGTGACAGCGGTGGCGGGACTCATTGAGCACTGTCTGCAGGTGGAGGACATGGAGGGTGGGACTGAAGTAGGCATCAGTCTCTGTCCTTCAGGGGTCTTCAGAGAAAGGAACGGATCTCAGCAGAACTGCTGTGGAGACATGCAAAGCCTCTAATGGTCTTTTTCACCTCTTCCCACTTGAGAGTAGTTTTGTACTTAGAGGAAAGTTGCTAAGATAGTATGGGGTGGGAGGTTCTCTGGGTACTCCTTGTTTGGTTCCCCCATGTTGGCACCTACATTTTTGTGTTTGTCTCCTCCATCCACTGATACCTGCACTCCAGACTTTATCAGCGTCCTCTTCCAGGATTTAGGTCAACACCTGACGTTGCTTCATCTCTTTGGTCTCCTCTGACTCACTTCTCAGATGTTTCTCTTTAGAGTTGTCCCTGGTTTCCCTGGCGTCTCGTTACTGGTCACGTGCTTGCAGAGTCTTGCTCAGGTTCTTCTTATGCTGACATGACGGACTTTGGGAAGAAGACCACAGAGGGAAGTGTCTACCACACACCCTACCTGGGGACCCGACTCCCCAGTGTTGTCCTAGAGGCTGTTTAAGGTAGTCTTGGCTGGGTGTCCTGACTCAGCTCTCTTCCCTTCTTGTCCAGGAAGCAAGTGGCTGAGTTCAGCCTCACTAAGTGAGGGGAGATGAAAATACCACTTGCAACAAAATAAACCTGACCTCCTCTCCCCTGGATCATGAATGAATTCATGCACTCAATGTCACTAAGGGCTTGTGCATATTCAGGTTGTAATTTGTGCTGTCATCTAGGGCCCGATGCTACTTGAGTCCTTCCAGTATCAGCACTTGGAAGTGTTCTCAGCTGGCTTCCTGTGTCCTCTGCTGTATCCTGTCCTCTTGGCTTTTCAGCATTATGTTACTTACTTCTTGGTACTTTAAGGTACTTTATGCTCACTTTTTATTCCCCCCCCTCCCGGCTTTAGCATCAATAAGCTGCTGCTGCTACCCATTCACCCTCTGCAGGTCCATGTAGGTCAGCAACAGACCAAGCGTGGGTCCATACTGTTGTGTCTACCTCTAACTCGGCAGCACTGGTGTCTTTTGGTCTCCTTCTTGCCCATCTGCAGTGTCTTCCTCTTTGCCTGAAGGATCCTGGATACCTCCACCCATCTGCCATCACTCATAGATCCACCCAATACACACAGCTTCTGATGGGCATTGGAGGAGTAAAGGAATGACTCCAAGATTCTGGCAGAGGGAAATATCTATTCTCTATGACTGGAGATTACAGGCAGCTGAGTGTATTTTGTTGTGTGTAGAGGTTTGAATGAAAGTGGCCCCCATAGGCTCATGGGGAGTGGTACCACACTGGGAGGTGTGGCCTTGTTGGAAGAAGTGTGTCACTAGGGGCTGGCTTTGAGGTTTTTGGAAGCTCAAGCTAGGCCCTGTGGCTCACCCTCTCTTCCTTCTGCCTATGGATACAGATGTAGAACTCTCAGCTACCTCTCCAGTACCATATCTGTTGCATGCTGCCATGCTTCCTGCTGTGAAGATAATGGACTAAACCTCTGGACATGTAAGCCCCATGAAATGTTTTCCTTTATGAGAGTTGTCATGGTCATGGTGTCTCTTCACAGCAATAGAAATAATAGAAACCCCAACTAAGACAATGTGTTAGGACTGCTACAGCTAATCAGATAAAAAGGCAAGCTCCTTTTCTCACTGATCTGGGGGCAGATGTCCAAGGCCAAGGTTCTGGTGGGATAGATTTCTAGTGAAGTCTCTCCCTCTGACTTGCAGACTGGCCTCTTCCTGTATTGTATCCTCATCTATTTGTCTATGGCTGTGTCTGTGTCTTAATCCTCTCTTGTCATAGGGACAGGAGTCACTTGGATTGAGCCCACCATATTGATCTCCCTGGATATGAACCTTTACAGACCTGTCCTCAGATTCAGTAACATTCTGAGGTACAGGACACCAGAACTTATGAATGCAAGCGGGTCACATGCATGAAGGGCCTGGGGCACTCAAGGAAGTGGATGATGTAAGGAGACATTCAAAGGAAGCATAGGGTGGACAGTTTGCTATCTGCACACAGTAGAGACTTTAGGCAACCCATATCCCCCCACAGTGGCTCAGACCCCCTCTATTCTTTCTCCTTAAAATATAGTTCAGATATTCCATTTTGGAAGTAGGTAGCTCCCATTGAAGTCTGGGAAAGATCATGCCGCCTGGGAAAGTGCCACCAAGGACAGCATAACCAGTGCTGTCAGAAAGCTGACTCCTGAGAGCCCAGTGTGGGGTTATGAGGAAGGACACGGTGGGGGCGGGAGGGGGTAACACGGGACTTGGGAAGATTCCAGGGCGTTATGAACAGACCGGTCCTCAGTCAAGCACTTTAAAAGGTGAATCAAACATATCTTTTTATTATGTTTGGATGGGGGAGAGTTCAGCCAATCAGCTAGCTTCACCTTGTTGATAGGTAAGGAAGGAGCTCTTAGAAGAGAGACCCAAGACAGGGCCACTACAGAGCCAGTCTTCCTCGACTGGGAGAGAAGAAGCCCTGCCATTGTTTGTAGCTACCGCATGCTGTAGATGAATCCCTGTGCAGTGGCAGAGCCCCAGTTCTGCCAAGCTCTAGAGAGTGAAGTGAGTTTTATGGCATGAGATGCTTAAGCGTGATTAGCCCAAGTCACAGAAGACATGTAGAGATGGACCCATGTGGTTGGTACTCTTCATTTCCAATCAGTGTATTGACCCTGTGGAGCATAAGCCAGCCCTAACCTAAGTTTTCGAGTGTCAGAGTTGTCAAAAGTAAGGCTCGTTAATCAAACCTAATGGCCTCTGATATGTTTCTGTGAGTTTCGGATTCGTTTGTGATAATTGTTTTCTCAATGTGTGATTTTTCTATAGGAGTCAGTCAAATGATCTCAGATGTACAGTTGGAACGAGGCTCTCAGTATATGGATGTCTAAGTGTAATTTTAAGGAAAGCACGTGGAAGAAGGTTTGATTAGATGGACTTTTATGGCTTCGGTTTTCTAAACAACAGACGTTAACTGTAGAGGAGGGTGCTTGCCCCTGCCTGGAATCCTCCATCTGAGCAGTTCGCTAAAACCTAAAATGTTAGTCTTGCATTTATTCATTATGCAAATACAGCATATAAAATATTCCATCAAGCACTTTAAACAGTCAGCCAAACATATCTTTTTTATTATTAGATCAGGAAACTCAAATATAGTTTCTGTTTATTGGTTTAATTAACATATTGGAAATACAATTTGGTTTAAACTTCTAATTCTCTTGTCAAAGCCCCAAACAGCATCAACAGTTTTATAGGGTTTGAGATTCTATTCTTTAAGGCAAGTAGCTTTGTTTTCTATTAATATCCTTAAATAAATAATGTTATTTATTTATTTAGGCCCAGCCAGGAAGGCAGCTGTGGGTTGAAAGCATTTATTTAGAGGCCAATGGTGATTTTCTGTTTGTCTGATGCCGATCTAATACTGCCCACCAAGGGCTAACATGGGTCCCCCACTTGGGATGACTTTCCCAGTGGCCAATTCTGGCCTAGGGTAGGATGGAACTCAGTCTAGGAACATAGGCTCCTCAGAAGAGTGGCAGTGAGGAAGTGGGGGCAGTGTATAGGAGGAATACTGCACTGACCTTTCCCAGGGGAGGGTCAATGACAAGGCTTGGCCATCTCTTTTCCCAGAGCTTTTTCAAGAATTCAATTTTTAAAGATTTATTTATTCATTTTGTGTATATGAATACACTGTCACTGTTCTCAGACACACCAGAAGAGGGCATTGGATCCCATTACAAATGGTTGTGAGCCACCATGTGGTTGCTGGGAATTGAACTCAGGACTTTTGGAAGAGCAGTCCAGTGCTCTTAATCACTGAGCTATCTCTCCAGTCCCCCAAGATTCAGTTTTTGAAAAAAGAAATGGGGCTGGTGTTGTGAAAGTTTTGGCCATTAACATTCCCTGACTTAGAGGGAGAGCTGAGATGAGCATTCTGGGGATCTGGAAGGTTTGGGGGAGGGGAAGTGTGAAGGATGACCTTGCTGAGGCTAAGTAGACAGGCTAGTTTAGGAAGTAGTTCCCAGGGCTGCATAAACAGACCTGCCCTGTGGGGAGTCAAATACTTTAAAAGGTCAGCCAGATAATTCTTTTTATTCTCATAGCCAAAGTGTAAATGCATCATTTATTGGTTTAAACAAGATATTGAAAATGCAATTTGGAGTGAACTTATCCTTTTTATAATCAAAACTTAAAACAGCAACAACCATTGGGAAAGGAGCCCATGACACTTCTTTTGGATCTTCCATCTTCCGGCTCTAGTCTCTGAAAACCCTGAGGCAGACACATTCAGGAGTCTCTTTACAGATGGAATTCTGCAGCTAGGAGCTTTGCACCTCAAATCCCTTGCTGAATTCTCTTTCTAGAAAGGTACTGTAGGAGTCTGAAAATGGTCCACATAGGCTCATAAGAAGTGGCACTATTAAGAAGTGTGGCCTTGTGGGAGTAGGTGTGGCCTTGTTGGAAGAAGTGTGTCACTGGGGGTGTGCTGAATCAGATGTTCAAGCCAGGCCTAGTCTCAGCCCCTCTCTCTCTCTCTCTCTCTCTCTCTCTCTCTCTCTCTCTTTCTCTCTCTCTTCTTGTTGCCTTCAGATCTTGATGTAGAACTCTCAGCTACCTGTCCAGCACTATGCCTAACTGCATGCCACCATGTTTCCTGCCCTGATGACTGATAGATTTGGCCCGCAGCGGCGCGTCCACAGACACCAGATACAAGCAGCTCTGTGTTTTTGG
>NW_022196904.1:126706285-126723367 GCF_008632895.1 Mastomys coucha
CAGAGCTGAATGGTGCCCGAGTGGGTTACAGCTCACGTGGTTACGTCTCACGGTGTCTGGTGAGGGGGGTTAAAGTCACGTACCTATCGATAGCAGCTGCTACAGCTTGCAGCGGTGAGTGTGCTGGGAACAGGATGAAATCAGGCAGCAGCGGCAGCAGCAGTAGCAGCGGGCGATGGGGCTCCGCCGCAGCCCGCCCCGGCTCCCGCCTGGCCCTAGGCTCCCCAGGCCGGCTGAGCTCCCCCGGGCCGCTGACGGCGGCCAGTGGACCGCAGCCGGCGGGCAGGACCGCGCGGCTGTTTACACGTGGCTGCGGTGGCTCAGCAGCGGTGGTGGGGTGGCAGCAGAGGCGGCGGCGGCACGTGGTCGTGCCGTGTCTGCTCCGGCAGTGGACTGGCAGTGGACGCAAACCGCTCCCAGTTTTGGCACCAATGATAGATTTGGCCCGCAGCAGCGCGTCCACAGACACCAGATACAAGCAGCTCTGTGTTTTTGGAAGTTTAATTAGGAGACGGGGGGAGTGAGGACCGCAGCGCGTGAAGGGAGAGAGAGAGCTGGAAGAGACTGCCAATTATATATAAGCCGTGATGTAGCAGTCCAGGTAAAGGTGGGAGCTGAGCCCAATGGATTCTGGGAATATGGTCGCCGTTGCCCTGGTGACAGGTCTGTGGACCCGCCCACATATCTGTTGCAGGCAGGTTCTGGATGCTAACAATGACAATGTACTAAGCCTTTGAATTATAAGTCAATCTTCAATTAAATGTTTTCCTTTATAATAGTTGCTGTGGTCATAATGTCTCTTCATAGCAATAGAACCCTAAGACAGAGTCTGATCATCCAGCAGGGTTGCCTCAGAGCTGAACCTCCTTTTTTAATCTTAACCTAGTTCCAGGGGCCCAAGTCTTTGCACTCTGACTGGGCCCTACTGAGATGCCACAGGCCAACCTACACACCTTTCCACTTGCACCTTAGAGATTCAAGGTGAAAGACCCCAAGAACTGGGGAGATCCTTACTCAAGTCTCGGGATGATGCGACCACCCAATGACTCACAAGAGACCTAACTTGCTGCAATCACATGAGGTTTATTTGGGATAGGCCAGTACCGGGGTCGATCTCATGACCATGCTGGCCAGAGGAGTTCGACCCCAGGGTCGATCTCGTGACCATGCTGGCCAGAGGAGTTCGACCCCAACACAAGAAGTAAGGGGTATTTAAAGGGAAAAATTACAAGCTGGGGGCGGGGAGAGGGTTACCAAGGAAACATAACATAAAAACAGTGGAAAATTTTAGAGGGACCCAACCCAAGGCATTCAGTTAGGGAGGGGAACATATTCATTCTAGGAATGTAATCTTCATCTACTGGTCGACAGGATGTAGAGTCTCATAAACCACTAGACCTTCATTCCTAGTTCCACCCTCATTGTGGATCATTCAGGAGAGGCAGTTATTGGGAACCAGAGCCCTGAGGCTCTGAGTTAGCCAAGTCCCTGGAACTACCTACTTCACATTTTTGGCTTGATACAGAGGTTTTCCATGCCCCCTTTTAGGTAAAGGTTACGCATTATACATACATTTCTATTAAATGCCCTCATTTTAAATTCTAAGATTCTCCAGTCTTTCAGAGGCACCTCCTAAGCTCTTCCCCAGTCCCCTAAGCAAAGCCCCTAGCTCCATGTGGCTCCTTTCTTCTTCTGTTCACTTAGGGAAACCCCCCCCCCCCCACTACTGCTATCTTGACAAACCTCTCCATAGACTTTTTAAGAATGATCCAGAGAGCTCTATGCAAGTGCTTGGAGGTGTGTATTATTGCCCAACTCTGACACCTTGGCTAGGATAATGCCAAAGCTGCTGTACTCAGGAGTGTCTGTCTGGTCCTGGAATAGATATAGACTGTGGCTTTGTTTGTCTGGTCCCTGTAATCCTTCCACAGGAGTGTTCTAGTTTCATTCTATTGCCATAATAAAGTGTTCTCACCAAAAGCAACCCAAGGAAGCGAGGTTTTATTTCATCTTATAGTTTATAGTCCATCACTTTGGGAACAAGCAGGAACTTGAAGCATAAATGCCCTTTTGGTTTCACTGCTTGCAGACTTGCTCCCAGGTCCACCTTTAGCTAGCTTTCTTACATAGCCCAGGACTGCTTGCCCAAGGATTGGTGATACCCACAGTGGGCTTGCCCTCCTATGTCAATTAACAATCAAGGCAATCCCCACAGATAAGTCTACAGGCTGATTGATGTGGGAAATCCCTCTATTGAGACTCACTTCTCAGATATATCTAGGCTGTGACTGTTGATAACCTAAGACAGTGGGTCTTCAAGTTTCCAGAAATTGTTCGAGCAGTGCACATGGTCTCTGAATAAGTTACAGGTTTTTTTTTTCATTCTACACATTGAAACAACCTAGAATGCTCCAGGACTCTAATGCACATGACTTGGTATAGTTATTTGTTTCTCTAAGTTAAACTTGTTTCTTGTTTGTTTGGAGGGAAAACTCGCTAATTAAGGTCGCAGCCTACCATGTCTGGATAGCTCTTCTGAGTTTGGAGCAGCAAAATGGAGGACTCCCTTTATCAGCAGGGCTTCCACTTCTCTGACCTTATCTAGGAGCCTGGACCCTCCCCCCTCCCCCCAGCATACCTTCTACCTGCAGAATGTCACATAGCCTTGGTGAGATTACAGGTTCAGCTTCCTGTCTCCCTGATAACCTGTCCAGCAAGCAGCTGAAATTCCTGAAATGCCTTTCCATGCAAATGAGGCATTCTTCAGTCCCTAAGCTCTAGCCAATGATGCTTACCCCCTTCATCCCCCCCAAAAAAGATCCTTACCCACTTCTCCAAAACTATATAGCCCCTGATTCATCCTGAATAAAGTTGAGCTGCCTCCTTGAAGCTGATCCAGGAAGTGTGTCATTTTCAGCATACTCTCCAGACCCCTGTTCTTCAACTCTGTTCCCTTTGTCCTTATGGGTCAGTGGCCAACAGCCCCCAGGGAGAAGTTAGGACCACATCTGTTTGTTGAGGTTGGGTCTTGAACTCAAGACCTCCACATTTGAACTGTGGTGATTACAGAGGTATACCACCAAGCCCAAATTAAATCTGGCTCTTGAATCAGTCAGCTATTTGGCAGACTGAGGAAAGCCTGGGAATTTTGGAGGCCCTCCTTCCCCTTAGACTCTTACAAGGACTTGTTTACTGTGGAGTGCTTGAGATAGCATGAGATCCCTCTGTGGAGAGCAGCCCTCCTGTGTGACCCCATGCTAACGTGAGAAATTATAATTACTTCCATAGGAACCCTGCATTCTTCGCCTGGGAGTTAGCTCTCCCCAGGGTGTAGACTCTCTTAGTATGAAGTCACAATCCCTGGGGAATTGCCTTCTCTGGGAGCCCCTTTCATGAGGATCCCAACATATGCTTCTGCTTGGTTAGAAGCACTGACAGGAGCAAAGCTGCCTGGTAACAGAGGTCCATGGCTTCCACATCATCACGGAGCACAGGGGGAAGCTGAGCCTTTCTATATAAGCCAACAGGGTTTAGAGTAGCTAAGAACAGAGCCATTCACTACGCTGGTCTTCCGCTACAACCGAGCAGCATCAAGCTCTGAATGCCAAGGTCACGGTTTCTCTGACCATATCAGAAGTCCATATAGGCCAGTGGGCTGTGCTCACACTGAGGCTGGGGCAAGAATTCCCTTTATGAAGTTTCCATGTGCCACCCTGGCTTGAGAGCTGCCTTCCCTCCACCTTAGTCCTCACCTCTCCCCTCCTGCTCCCCTCCATCTGCCTCCCTGTCAGCAGTGCTACTGGCCTCACCTAGGTCTCCAGGAAGGTCTTCCCCCATCACAGCTGCCAAGCCTTCCGCACAGGGCTGATCCAAATTGTTTCATTCTACTGTGAACCACTTGCCATGGGCAGACTTTTGCCTCCTTGTGTAAGAAATGAGTAAACGGGGACATCTCAGAAAAACACAGGGAGGCCAGGAATTTCCATTAAGATTAAAGTCAGGAAGCTTCAAAAGAATTTACTGAATAACATCTGTTCCCAGGAGATGCCCCAACCACAGGGAGTACCACCCTGTTCCAGGAAACATACTAACTGCAGTCGGGGGGCGGATCTTTCACCACCCTTTCTATGTGCCAAGGGAATCTGCTTGCCTGGGGCACAAAGAACAGTGGACACAAAGAACAATGGGCTCCACCAATGATAGATAACCAACTCATGCTGTAAACTAAAACCTATATTCTGAAAAAGAATGTGTGCTTTTGTTCTTTGGGGTCGCCTCTGCTCTGTTTGCAGGATGACCCTAGTGCGCTGGATCATTAAACCTCATGCTTATTGTATCAATCTTCATCTCTGTGTCTCTGTGAGTGGGACATCCTGGACTGAGTCAGCTCTCTGGATCTTATACCTGCCTAGTTCTCTGGAGAGTTTTGCCTTCCTGCCCAGTTCCTCAGCTATACCTGGCCTTCTCTTCCTCAGCCTTCCATTAGAGGACTGCTTCAAACCTTGCCTTCTTAGGGACTTCTAGCCTGAGCTCTTCTGCAGGCCTGCCCTCGTCAGATGCACTATGGCCCTGTCGATGGCCATCCACTATCGTGCAAATAGGATCAGTCACATTGTGACAGGGCTCCCTTGTCTGCCTTGGGCCTGTCTGCATCTCCACACCAGCAGCCCCTTAGCTAGATATCAGCAGCATTGCCAGGACTGGAGTTCTAGGAGCTAAGTTCATGTGTTGATGCCATATATTGCTAGATTTGTGTTTCAGAGAAAAAGAGCCAGAGCATGTTCTGGGAGACCTGGCCAGTGATGGGCTCTTTTCTTACAAGTTCTTGTAAATCAGTGGTTCTTAATCTGTGGGTCTTGACCCATTGGGGGTTGAACGACCCTTTTACAGAGGTTGCATATCAGATATCCTGCCTAGTAGATATTTACATTACAATTCATAACAATAGCAAAATGCAGTTATGAAGGCAGCAAGGAAAATAATTTATGACCGGGGGTTACCACAACATGAGGAACTGTATTAAAAGGTCACAGCATTAGAAAGATTGAGAACTGCTGTCTTAGATAGACATGGGGCCGGCTGTCAATTTTTGCAGAGGCTCTGGTCCTAAGATGTTCTGTCTCTATCTCTGCCTATGTGTGCTATCATGGTGGCTGTATAACTCTAGCAGGACGTGAGTCTGTTAAAATACGGCCGGATGCCTTTCAAAACCAGGCTGCCTTTCTGTGGTAACTCACTCCAGTTGTCTGTGGCTCTTGTGGATTTCATGCTGAGGAAGCCCCTTGCACTAATTTCTCTCTGCTCTTGCAATTCTGAATCACTGAAGAATGGTTCATCTACAATTTCTCTCCAGCTCTATTTCTTCCTGGAGTGCAAATGAAATACACTTCTGTGCTTACTCCAGAGCTCCAGGGCTTTGATGACCTTGTCCTTAGAGTAAGCATCTGATCCCTGGAGCTTGCAGTTTGGGCTCTTGTGGAGAGCTGAGCTGGAGCGATAGGCCTCCTAAACAAAGCCTTTATTTGGCTAAGCTACTGCTATTGGTTGCTTCTACACCTGGTGATCTGCTTTTGCTACATGGCCCATTGGGATTGGCTAAGCTTGGGAGTACTCAACAGCCGAGGGTGGGCCAGGAGGCGGAGCTTAAGTAAGCTCCAGAGAGGCAGGAGGCAGAAGGCATAAGATTAGAGCAGGAGGAGAAGCAGGCAGGAGAGAGCAGGAGGGAGAAGCATTGTAAAAGGGTCCTGAAATAAACTGCAAAAAGGAAGAGCTCGTGTAGTTGCGTCTTTCTTGCTGGACGAGGAGGACGCAACTACTGGTGGCCTGAATGGGGAAAAAAGAAAGGAAAAACCTCTTGAGACTCAGAACCTTTTGCAGTCAGGGTAAGCCGGCTGGTAAGTTCCCAGGTAAGTGGGACGATAAGGTCCTCGGAAGGAGGCTTCATATATTAAGGTCCTCAGAAGTAGAGGCAATAAAGACCTTGGAAGTAGAGGCTATAAAGAGTAGTGAACTGAAAGTAAAAGAAAAGTAATAAAAAAAGTAAAAGTAACAAAAATAGCCATGGGCGCTTTGTATTCAATTTTTCTGGCTCTCCCAGAGCTGTTATTATCAAACTCAATTTTTCTGACTCTTCAAAAGCTGTTAAGACCTGTGTGGAAGCTCTTTAGGAGCTGTTTGGAAGATCAGCGCTGTTTTAAGGCTGTGGAAGAGCTGCCTTCAGCAAGCAGCCCTATGCGGGGGTGGGTGAATTCAGCTTGGGAGATACTAGCCACCTGTTTCTGGTTAATGTTAATCCTGGCAGCAGCTTGGTATCCCTGGGAAGCCCAAGACCTTAGAGAACTGAAGAAAGCAGTGGCAGAGGATGGCCCTCATTCACCCTGGGTAGAGACCGCCCTTGAGGGCTTTGCCCACCAGGCTCTGAGATTGGAGGGAGGTGGTCAAGGCTGTGTTCCCCTCACCCATGTTCCTTAAATGGATAGCCTTTTACCAGGAAGAGTGCTGAGTGCAGAGAGAACAGAACCAACATTGTATCTTTAAGAGAAGAAATGTTTCAATTCCATCGTTTGGCACAAATCCTCAGTCTATAGTTGGACCTGTTAGTTCTAAGGTGTCTGAGATAGAGGAGTCAGCCCAATTTAAAGAGAGCTGCCTAGAAGATCAGAAGTGTTGTAAGGCAGTTGAGGAAGGACAGACAGCTCTGGAATAGCTGAAAGAGGAGCGGTCAGTGAAATCAGGAAAGGAGAACTCAGATATAGATTGGTCTGATACAGATGAAGAATTAAAAGATCTAATTGAGAGGATAGAGAAAATCTCCCTTAGGAAGAAGCGGAAGAAAAGAGGGCCAGAGACTGAAAAAGGCCTCCTAGGCTGCATACTGTCAGTGCCTCCCCCCTATAATCCAATCAACGTCCAGGACTCTCCTTTTACCCAGAGGTTTGGCGAGCGGTGAGGTCAGAGCTCTAGCTCTCCTGCCCAGTTTTTCAAGATGCTCAATCCTTCTTTAGAAAGCATCCTGTGATCTTTCCAAAGATTACATCAGCTACCCTTATAGTTGGGGCCTCAAATATGTTTACTGATGGCTCAATGACAGACTGTGGGACCTATTTGGTAGAGAAACAAGAGCCCGTTTTATGTCAATTCCCACCGGGCTCTCCTCAAGTAGTTGAATTAAAAATAGTAATTGAAGTTTTTTAAAAATTGCCAATTTGCTTTTAATTTGATGTCTGATTCGGCTTATGTCGTTAATGCTGTTAAAATTCTTGAAACCACTGGCCCCATTAAAATTAATAGTACCGTTTGTGCATTATTTGAGAATTTGCAGAAATTAATTTGGCAGAGAAAGAATCCATTTTTTATTCAGCATATTCGGGCTCATACCGGGTTGCCAGGACCTTTAAGTAGAAAAAGTGAGATTGTAGATCAGTGGACTAAGATAGAGTGCATTTTCATGAATTCTTCTATAGAAATGGCTGAACGGTTCCATTAAAATTTTCATGTAAATGCTAAGACATTACAACAAAAATTTCATCTGTTTCGAGCTGATGCCTGACAGGTGGTCTTAGATTGTCCTCAATGTATAATCCATCATCATCCCCATGGCATGGGTGTCAATCCACGGGGCTTGTCTCCCCTTAAGATCTGGCAGATGGATGTGACATATGTTTCTGAATTTAGAACTTTAAAATATGTTCACATATCTGTAGATACGTGTTCTGGGATCATTCATGCCACCTCTTTGAGTAGAGAAAAGGCATGCAATGTCATCTCGTATTGCCTAGAGGCATGGGCTGCTCGGGGCAAACCCCAGCAGCTAAAATTAGATAATAGACCTGCCTATACAGCTCAAACCTTTATGTCATTTTGTAAACAGAAGTTCATGTTTCCCATGAACTGCCATATAATCCTCAAGGACAAGACATCGTAGAGCGTGCACATTGTACTCTTAAAGAACTTTTACAAAAACAAAAAGTAGGAATTGGCAAAGGCCGTACCCCCAAAGAAAGAATTGCTCTTGCTCTTTTTACCTTAAAAATTTTAAATTTGGATGTAGATGGCCTTTCTGCTGTAGATCGTCATCAGTGCAGCAGAGGTTTCTTGAAGGGATTTGTGAAGTGGAAAGATATTCTGACAGGTTCATGGCATGGCCAGGATCTGGTATTGACATGGGCGAGAGGCTCTGTTTGTGTGTTTCCACAGGACTGCCGAGATCCCATTTGGGTCTCCAAGCAATTGACAAGGAAGTGTGCCACGCAGAATGGAGAGATTGTGCCCAAGAGTCCTGTGTATTATTCTTCTTCTGTTCCTGGCAGAGAGCCAAGCAGAGCCGAGATGGAGGATTCTGTCGGTGTTTCTAAGACCAATGCCGATATGACATAATGCTCGAGTGTTTCCTCACCTTTTTAGTACCAATAGAAGTTTAGATGTAGGGCTGGTGAGATGGCTCAGTGGGTAAGAACCCCCATTGCTCTTCCGAAGGTTCATGAGTTCAAATCCCAGCAACCACATCGTGGCTCACAAACACCTGTAATGAGATATGATGCCCTCTTCTGGTGCATCTGAAAGACAGCTACAGTGTACTTATAATAAACACATAATAAATAAATCTCTTAAAAAAACGATTTATAAAAAAAAAAGTTTAGATGTTTCATTTTTGCCTTTAGATTGGTTGATCTCCTATTGCTGGTCTGCCTTGTGGGCCTGTGGTATATATGCAGGATCAGGTTCACTCAGAGAAGGAATGCAGCCATGATTGTGCAAGCATTTACAGCCATTGAGGCAGGACAGTTCCCCCAGACATGGCTAACAGTCATGTATCAGTGATCGTCCATCACGTTCAGGCTGTAAGGCTGAGCACTGCACTTGGGATACACTGTTTGCTGTTAGTGGTCTCAAGAAGAGCACGTCTGATTGATGCAGGTTGATACCGCCCTTTCCCCAATTCTCCCATTCATTCCTGCCTCTGGAAAAATGGTATCGGATGGGTCTGGCTTGGACTGGGTGGGTGACACCTGGCGAAGAGCCTGTACAATGTCCCCAATTTATTCACCAGAGATCAGACCTCTACTCTTGCCTGTTTCGTTTAAAACTAAAAGGGGGAACTGTGGAGAGCCGAGCCCCGAGCGAGCGGCCTCGTAAACAAAGCCCTTATTTGGCTAAGCTTGTTGCCATTGGTTGCTTCCGCATCTGGTGATCTATCCGCTTTTGCTATGTGGCCCATTGGGATTGGCTAAGCTTGGGAGTACTCAACAGCCGAGGGTGGGCCAGGAGGAGGAGCTTAAGTAAGCTCCAGAGAGGCAGGAGGCAGAAGGCATAAGATTAGAGCAGGAGGAGAAGCAGGCAGGAGAGAGCAGGAGGGAGAAGCATTGTAAAAGGGTCCTGAAATAAACTGCAAAAAGGAAGAGCTCGTGTAGTTGCATCTTTCTTGCTGGACGAGGAGGACCCGACAGGCTCTGAGTGAGGGCAGGGAGGGGACAGGAGGGCCAGCACAGCTGCCCCTGCCCTGGCCTGTGCCAACAGGCAGTATACTGATTTGTACAAGCTTCTGTGGCAGGGAATATGCCAAGGACTTATCTGTCCTTGATTTTTGATTCCTGTCCATCCCCTCATGGTCTAGTTTTTCAATATTAAAAAACTAAAACTATTATTATTATTTTATCAATATGTGTGTTTTATCTGCACATATCTGTGCATTACATGAAGCAGTACTCTAGACGGCCAAAGGAAGGTATCACATTTCCTGACCCTGGAGTTAGAGACATTGTGAGCTACCACATAGGTGCTAGGACTTGAACCTGTGTCCTCTGGAAGAGTAGCCAGTGCTCTTAACTACTGAATCACTTCTCCAGGCCCTCCATCTAGTTTTTATACAGCCAACCCTACAACCCTGGTAGTGTCAGGTTCTGTAATCCACTGAGTTGGTAACACATCTGCTAATTAAGGTCCTCTGTTCAGTTCATCTGAAGCTGATTGCTCCTGAGCCCCACAGGCTGTCAGTCACAGTGCATAGACATTTATTTGAGGCTGAGCATTTGCTTGTTCTACTCTGGGCAGTCACCAACATTGGAGGAAAGAAAGGAATAGGGGTCTTGGGAGTCAGAGGCTGTGGAAAACTTCCTCATTATCCCAGCGTCTTGTCCCTTCTTGCTGTTTATGTGGCCAGCCCATGCCTGGTGAGCAAGGGAAGGATGTGCTTATTCCACTTGGGTTCTAGCACATTCTGGGGCTTTAGAAATATGAGGTTGATATGAATTAGTTTTTCTACATAAACTACATTACCCCCCCCTACTGTTTTGCTCTACATTTAGTGTCAGCAAATCTTATTTGATGATCATGTTCCTTTTTTTCTAGTGTCTCACATCCTCCCCCATTTGCAACACCTTCCTTGCCTTGGAGCATGAACCTGTTCCCTAAGCCAACATACTTCCAAAATATAAACAGAAGAGCTTTTAAAATTAACAGGACATCTGAGACTCGAGTTTGTTGTAAAAATTCTCCAAGAGTACAGTCTGTGCAAATAAATGCCTTGGCTTCAGCTCCAGCTGGATTTGGGGAATCTTTTAAATACCTCCCCGTGGCTGCCCAGTACTAGCCTCACCTCCCAACCTGAGCCAGTGGGAGAGCAGAGGTATTGGTTTTAAGATTCAGGTTTCTGAGCATGGCAGCATGGCCAAGAGCCTCGCAGGGAGAGGTGGAGGCAGGCTAGGGGCCTTCTGAGTGACAGCTTGGTGATGGGGGTGGAGATACAGAGTACAGCGATCGAGAGGGAGTATGGGACCATATCAAGATAGGCAGCTGCAGAGGAAGGGTGGGGAGGCCAGTAGGGGCTGTGCTAAGAGGCCAGCTGAGGGTTGGCTGGGCTTGAAGCAATGAAATCAGCAGTAATTGAGGCATCTGGTGAGTGTCTTTATGCTGAGCACCAGCCCTTATGCTTTTTCCTTTGGTCCTCAGTGAGCCCTGATGGGACGAGTCTTATCCCAATGGAACATGTCTGGGCAGAGCTTTCTTCTTAGGGGTGGAGAAGAGAAAAGGAAGGGCTAGCAGGAGGACCAGAGAGGTCCCAGAAGGGAGGATGTCAAAAAGCACAGACAAGGATGGCACCTAGGAAGTTGGGAGGACATGAGTGCAGAAGGCCCATGTGTGGTGATAAGGCTTTGGGTAAATCAGGGGCCAAAGGCAGGAGCAAGAGAGATGACCTTCACCAGCCTTGAGAGCCCCAGGCTCTGCAGACTTCAGGAAAAGCCACTTTGCCACGAGATGCCCCTTTCTTCCCTGCATCCAGACAGCTGCTATTGGTGTGCCGTTTATTCTGATGAGTGTTACTGGCTACAGGGCTCAGGTAACAAGGTCTCTGGGTCTATAGCTACCCAGAGCACTACAAGGGTAGATGATTTCATTTTGTTGCCCATCGTTTTAGATGAGTGGGAGTCAAATGTGAGGAAATGTGTTGTGTACCTATGTGTGCTTTCCCAGGAGAGCTATTCCTGGATCGCATTGATCCGTGCTAAGGGCAAAATGTCCCATAGAGTCATCCTGAGAAGGGAATAATCCCATGACCCCACTCAGAAGGAGTGCCTCAGCCACAGTTTCTGGCAGGCATGTGGATGAGATCAGACTTCAGCAGTTAACTCAGGTGGGAATCTTTGTGGTGACTGAGAGGCTGACCACCTCTTTCTCTGAGTGTCACGTTCACTTCTGTCTCACCCCAAAGTGACCTCAGACAGAGCTCATCTGCCCTCAGTGATGGCCAGGGGAGACTTCCCTAAGTCTAGACTTTGCAGCTCTGCAGGGTTGGTTGGGTTCTCTGTAGAGTAGGGGGCTCATCAAGAAGAGTCCAGGGTCTTCCTAGGACCCTGGTTGGAAGCAAGAAAAGCTGCTGAGAAAGGAGATATGGCTAGGGATGTGCCAGCAGCTGAGTTAAGTTCATGTTGAGTGGTAAAGCAGATCAAGAAGGCAGAATTTGAAAACCAAGGTCAGCCTGCGCGACATGGTTCTACAGGGCTTAGATCACACTGCCGGTGGGCTTAGCTCTGAGTGTGGATCATGGGTGAGTGAATTTCCATTCTTCACACACACTAGAGGCTTCCTATGACAGCATGTACTTAGAAAATTGGGGAGTGAGGTCTTGGAGAATAAGGACAGCTTGAAGCAGAGTGATGTGTTTCCTTAGCTGGGGTGGGGGCAGGATATTCAGAGTCCTGGCTATCTCCTTTCATTACCTGGCTGACATGTAGTTAGCTGCCTACATATTTAATATTTCATCTGTCTTGATAGGTCCCCAGAGGCTGACATAGCAAGGCCATCAAGCCACAGAATAAATGAGTCTCAGTACCACTGCTAGTAGATCTGTATGGATTTATATTCAGAGTGCATAGAGTGGATCTGAACCCTGCCACATGTCTGTTAGCTAACAGCTGGTGAGACAAATAGACCAAGAGAGAGAGAGAGAGAGAGAGAGAGAGAGAGAGAGAGAGAGAGAGGAGGAAGGAGGGAGAGGGGAAGGAGGAAGGGGGAGGGGGAGAGACAGAACTAATGACTGACTGTTGTAGGTTGCATCAGATAGAAGCAATGTAGGATGCTGGATGAAGCAGGTCCAGTGTTTGCCTCTGTACCACCATGCCTGCCTTTTGATCAACAACGCCCTCTGTTCCTGGGCGACTATGAAGCTGCCCATGGGATTATGGCTGTTCTCTGCCTAGGCAACAGTTTAGGCACACACTCCAGCATCTGAAATGGTCAAACCACGTGGGAATCTCAGTACTTTTGGAAGAGCCTTGCTCTCAACCCTGGCTAGCTGGTGCCAATCACAGTGCTGTCTCCCCCCAACATGGTGGGACCCCATAAGTAGGAGTACCCAAGAACAAGGGCACTTATTATGTTCCTACTTTGTTGCAACAGGTCACCATAGCATCTGTAGTTGGGACAATACACAGCAGCTGTCTTAGTTTCTGTAGAACAGAGGCTAGCAGCAAGAACAGATCCTCTGTCCAGGGTCTCACCAGCTGAAACGAAGAGGCTAGCTGGGGCTGCTGGCCACCTGGGATTTATGAAACTCTTGCAAGATCACTGGGTGCTGGCAGCCTTTGTTTCTTTCTCATTCTTTCTGTGTCTGTCATGAGAGATTGCATTCCTCTTGAACTGTTTTGTCTGTTTTCTTCCCTCCCTTCAGGGAGGGGCTGCCTGCCATATTGGGTGTTGCAGCTGTCCAAGTTCACAGAAGAAGTGGAACCTCCATCTGAGCATCTACATGCCCAGAGGCTCATACTGGTCAGGACACATTGTGACCTGAACCATAGTTGTCTGCTACCTCTCTCTCCCTACCTGTTGTCTGGCCATGGACAAGACTGAAAACCTTAATCCAGGGCCCATGCCATAGGCTGCACATAACACATGCAGTCTCCCATCACAGGAGGCAACCACCTAGAAGCCTTCCTTCTACCCAGGGCCTTCCTTTAAACACCAAAAGGAGTGAGTACACATGGTGTGGGTGACCTCTGTGGCTTTGTGGAAGTATATGTTTACTCTTTTGATATGCTTGTCCTCTGAGGGTTGCTTGAGCTTCATGCACCACAAGCTTTTCCTTGATAGGAGAAAGACCCAGCTGGTTTCAAGGGTAAATATTTACAGGTCTGTGTTTCAGAAAGAGCCACAGGATTAGATCTGAATTGCAATATGATATAGAGAGGAGAAAGTTAGAACAGAGCTCAGGAAATGTAAATTGTGACCCGATATGCTGGCATATGGGGCAGGTGTGAGGATGGGGTGCTGCTTAGGTTTTGTCACCTCAACACAAGCTAAGGTCATCTGGAAAGAGGGAAACCTCATCTGGTAAAATGCCTCCATCAGATTGGCCTGTAAGCAAGTCTGTGGGGTATTTGATGGCTGATGTGGGAGGGCCTGGATCACTGTGGGTGGTACCACCTCTGAGCGGGTGGGTTTTGGTGGTGTAAGATAAGTCTGAGCAAGCTTTGGCAAGCCAGTAAGCAGCATTCTGCTATGGCCTCTGCTTCAGTTCCTGCCTCTGTGTTCCTGTCTTGAGTTCCTGCCCTGGCTTTCCTCAATGATGAATTATAACCTGTAAGTTGTAAGGTGGAATAAACACTTTCTCCCCTAGGTTGCTTCTGGTCATGGTGTTAATCACAGTAATAGAAAAGTAATTAGGGTAGATGGGATGTGTGAGAGGAGCTTAGCTTTTTGGTTCAGTGAGCGTGGATGGGTGTGGGTTAAAAATGGGGTCCCGAGTCTGGCCCGCCACAGGGCTTGGGCCACTCATGGAGGTGGACACAGGAAGTTTGACTGCAGCCCTCCGGGCAGGCGTCAGACTGTGAGAATGTACAGGACCCCGAGCTCCGAGGGTGGGGAAGCACAGTCTGAGGTCCCCACGAAACTTCTGGATTTGGCTTGGGGGTCCCAGTCTGCATGGAGACCAAGACCGGCCGGCGAGGGTGTTCTGGCCTGGGGCTGAAGAGAAAAGGGGTGGAGAAAAGAGCTGCGGCTGGGTCCCGCAGGGAGGAGAGTCCTTGGCTTGGTTGGGCGGTGTGTGTGTGAGTGTATGTGTGGGGGGTGTAGGGTTGATGGAAACCATGGCTGAGAACACAAGGGAAGCCTTCCGGTGGGAGATTAGACACCCAGCTCTTTAGAGGGAGTCCTGTTCCATTGCTCCAGCATGGCGGATCCCAATGAGAAGAGATAGTCCATGGTTTTAAGGTGTTTATTGTAGAAAGGCAGAAAGAGAGAGAGAGAGTAGGGAAATAGAGGCCAGCCATGGCCAAGTAGAGAGAGGGAGGAAGGGAATCTAGAGAGAGGGGGAGCAAGGGAGCCAGAGGCAAGAGTAAGAGACAAAGAGCAAGAGAGTAAGAGAGGGAGGAGGGCGCAAACAGCCCCTTTTATAGTGGGCTGGGCCTACAAGGCTGTTGCCAGGCAACTGTGGGGAGGAGCATACATGGCTGTTGCCAGACAACTGTTGGGGTGGAGTCCAGACAGAATACCAGGAGCTTAGGGTGTTGCCCTACGTGACTGATGGCCACACACCTCTCTGCGGGGGCTGGGGCTGGGGGCTTGACCTGGCCTGCAGGTCAAGTTATTCGGGGGAACGAGGAAGGTCACAACCTGTGAATAAAGAATGGGTGAGAGAGATGACAGGACTCAAGGAAGCATTGCTTGTCAAGAGCCGTTTACTTAGTGGAGCCGTGCATATTTAAAGCAAAAATCTTGGAGGGGAGGGGAAGAGGAAGGAGGGAGATGGAAGGTTACAAAATCTTCTGGGGTTGAGCTCTGGGGTGACAGGTGGGGAGGGGGTGGATTTCCATGAATGTTTTTTTCTCAGGGCCAAGCCGGATCCTTGTGATTGTCAGGCAGGATGTTAATCTCAGGGTTCTCAATTATCTGCGGCAGGATGTTTATCTCAAGGCTCTCATGGTTCCCAACATCTCCCCCTTGTCTGTGTAATAAGGTCAATTGGACCATCACAGTGAAGCGCCCTGGAAGGAGGCCTCCCAACCTCATCTTTGAGGTCTCACGATGGGAGCCTGAGCCTGGTAGAGGTCAATGCTCAAACTCTTACCCGTCACTGGGTCAACCCCCCACACGGGGCTGCCCTGTCTTAGGCAGTCAAGACTTAATGGCAGCTCCATCTCTGACTTACCAGGTCCCTTGTCGTGGGGAGAGAGCCAGGGTGGATCAGGGCTGATGGCCTTAGGCTATTTGAGTAGAGGGGGAGATGGGATGGACCATTCCTAGCGAGACCCAAGGCAAAACCTATATTTCCAGCGTCCCTCTTGTAAGACCCGAAAATTGAGAGGCTGGCTGAAGGGCAGGGAGTCTGGGGCACACGGGGCCACAGAGATGGGAGCCTGCGATGGCTCTTCAGTGTCAAGGTGATGATAGTGGACCTGCACCGGTTTGGTAGCGGAGTCAACCTGATTCTTAACAAAGGTAGTTAGACGACTGAAGGCCCAAGGGCCAAAGGAGAGAAGAAGAAGGAGGCCCACAAAAGGTCCCAGCAAGCTGGGAAGGAGAGTGGTGAGCCAAGGGGAGGCAGAGAACCAATTTTGATACCAAGATTCTCGTTTCTGTCTGGCTTTTTGGTGTTCTTCTAGAGCCTTAGTAACTTTATCTAAACTATTTTGAGCCAATTCAGTCTTACTTACATAAAAACAACATTCTTCTTTGAGGGCAGCACACAGACCTCCCTCTTTTAAAAACAGTAAATCAAGGCCTTTCCGATTTTGGAGGACCACCTCAGCGAGAGAGTCAACAGAATCTTTAAGTTCTTGTATACCATCTCTCATGTTGGTAATGTCTTTATCAATAAGGTACTGTAATTCTGTAAAGCCTTGTTTAGATGTAATCAGAGAGGCAATGCCTGTGCCTGCGCCCAAGGCGCTAATGCCAAGAATAGTGGCAATGGTCAGAGCTGTAATAGGTTCTCTTTTAATTCTGGGGTGGATGGATACTCCCTTTTCTACAAAATTCAAAAATTCTTCAGAGTTATGAACAGAGAAGCGAGGGAAGAGAATAACTATAACGCACCAATCCCGATTACCCAGAAAGATAGGGGAATACAAAAAAGGCATTAAGCCCAGAGAGCATGCAAAATAAGTATTGTTAGGTGCAAGAACATACATATAGGTGTGATTAAGAACAATAGTCTGATTACAAACTCCTGTAAGGGACTGAGGAAGGAGCATATTGGGGCCTAGAAGGCAGGTGCCGATCCCAGAAATGGACTGAACAGTTATGCCACTCTCAGGGCCTGAGGCAGAAACAGCAATGGAAGTATTATTGGTAAAAATGGGGGTGGAAAGCAAGGCAAAGCCTTCATAAAATGGTGGGGTTGGGGAGAAACACATCCAGCATTCAGGATACTTACGAGAACTATCATTTTTGAGCATACCAATCGAGGCATTGGCTAACTTAATTATGAGCTCTGCCGAACGTGGGGGCCCAGAAGGAATAGTGGGCTGGAATAGGGTTGGAGGTAGAGGGCTGGGAAGAGGGGAGGGGGGAGGAGGGAGGTGAGCAGGGGGCACGGGGGCCGCAGGAGCGGGGCGTTGAAAAAGGGCATTGGGTCCCGCTGCAGCAGCA
>NW_022196904.1:126724736-126734418 GCF_008632895.1 Mastomys coucha
CCGCAAGGGTTGACTCCCAGATGTGGTTCAGGGAGGAAGGTGATACAAGATTGGCACTGTTTAACAACTGACTGCGCCTGTTCTCGGGTGAGAGAGAACATGAGACGAAGGGTATGGGCATTGAGGTGATGTAGTCGGTGGGCCTCTCGAGCCTGAGCAAGGGGGTCTACCGGAGTGGAGATGGAAGCTCCTAGGAGAGGTATGCGGGTAGCAAGATCTACCCGTGCGTTTTGTTCAGTCAGGGGTCCGGGGAGATCTGAATGTGCATGAATGTGGCCAAGAAAGAAGGGCTGGGAGTGTCTGGAGATAAGGCTTTGGATCTGAGCAAAGAGAGGAGAAGCTTTAGTATCAGGTTTGATGAAGGGGACAGTTTCAAGAAGAGGGACAGAGGAGGCAACATAGGCACTATTGGTATACAGGTTGAAAGGAGTATCTGCAAGGAGTTCAAAGGCGTGTAGGACCGTCTCTAACTCAACAAGCTGGGCAGAACTGTGGGGTGTCTGTTTTTGAAACATCTTATCATCAATGGAGAGGGCTGCAAGGCCTGTGGAAGAACCATCTCTAAAAACGAGAGGTGCTTTAGGGATAAGAGAACTCTGTGTAGTTTTGGGGAAGACAACAGGATGACGCTGTAAAAACTGAATCAGTTTGTCAGGGGGATAATGGTTATCAAGGCAGCCAGAGAATGAGATGCAGGAAATGGCCCAGTCATTAGAATATTGTAGGAGCCACTGGACCTGGGTTGTAGTATAAGGGGTAATAATAGAGTGGGGGTCCTGTCCAAAAAGTCTAGTAGCGACCTCACGGCCCTGTTGGATGAGGGAAGCTATAAGAGAGGTATAGGTGGGGAGGACCTTGGAGGGCGAGGCAGGGAGATGTGGCCAAAAGAGGGGGCGGTCCTGCCACAGTAATCCTGTTGGAGAGAATGGGGAGGGGAAGATGAGAAAGGAGAAGGGATGGGAAGGGTGATAGTAAGAGATGGATTGTTGAGAGATAGCAACGTCCACCTTATGTAAGGCCACTGTGGCCTCCTGAGAGAGCTTCCTTGGAGAAGAGGCATCTGAGTCACCACGAAGAATATCAAAAAGGGGCTTGAGGACTCCGGTCGTGAGCTTAAGATAGGGGTGCAACCAATTGATATCTCCAAGTAACCTTTGGAAATCATTTAATGTATGGAGGACGTCTTGTCGTATTTTAACCTTTTGAGAGCAGATAAAAGAGGCTCTCAACTCAAAACCCAGGAAAAGAAAGGGGGGTTGCTTTTGGATCTTCTCAGGGGCAATCTTTAAACCCAAAGTGGTCAAATTGTGAACTAATTCTTGGGTAATTGTGGAAAGTTGGTCTTCATAGGGTCCTGCCAATAAAATGTCATCCATATAATGAATAATGTATAGGAAGGGGTATTTTAAACGCAAAGGGTTGACAGCCTGGGCCACATATTTTTGACACAGGGTAGGACTATTTGCCATCCCCTGAGGGAGGACTTGCCACTGAAAATGGGGTGAGGGACCAATCTGATTAGTAACGGGAAGACTAAAGGCAAACCTCTTAGAATCTTTTGGGTAGAGGGAAATACAGAAGAAGCAGTCCTTGAGGTCAATAACAAGTTTAAAGAACCTACGTGGAATGGCTACTGGAAAGGGGAGGCCAGGTTGTAGGGCTCCCATGGGGACCATGGTTTTGTTAATTTCCCTAAGATCTTGTAAAAGATGCCGAGCCCCATTGTTCTTTTGAATCACAAAAATGGGTGTATTCCACGGTGAGGTGGAGGGTATAATATGGCCTGCCTCGAGTTGCTCCTGCTCCAGCCTTGAGGCGGTGGCCAGTTTATGAGAGGGGAGGGGCCACTGATCAATCCAGACAGGGGAATCATTTTTCCAAGTTATCTTGTCAGCTTGGAGTGCAGGAGGAGAAGTGGCCCTTATGAAAAATTTTCTTTGTATCCAAGGCCATGGTGGTCATTTTTGGGGGTGGGGATTATAGGGTCAGTATGACCCTGACTATCTTTTCCCATACCCAGGCCTGGGAGAAACCCCTGGTCTAAAAGTTGATGAGTAATGGTTGGAGAGGGGCTATATAAAAAGACTCCCATTTGGGAAAGAATATCTCTCCCCCACAAGTTAAGGGGTAAGCCTGGAACAATAAAGGGTTGTACAGTGCCCGAATGACCATCAGGATCTTCCCACTGTAAGATTTTTGAGCTCTGAAGAGTATTAGTAGAGACCCCAATGCCCTGAAGGTGGGTCAAGGACGGTTGGCATGGCCATGTTGAGGGCCAGGAAGTCTGGGACAGGATAGTAGAATCGGCCCCAGAATCAAGGATACCTTCAAAAAGGCAGCCATCAAGCTTTATTTTAAGACAAGTCCTGTCAGCGGTCAGTTGGACCCAAAAAACAGATGGCTCAGGAGGGTGGGCCAAAGGGAGGGTCCAGGCCTCTTTAGGAGAGCTTAAGCAAGGTAAGGAAAGGGCTCAGGCGAGAACCTGGGGGAAATGGACAAAGGACCCTGGGTGGCAGAGACAAAAAGATATATTGAAGATGGGAAGGGAGGTCTGAGAATGACAGGGTATGTCAGTAGGCCTATGAGGGCGGAGGATGCGCATCCTAAGATGAGGAGGGAAGAGTGGGGAGGGGGGGAACCGAGGAGAGAGGTGGTTAGAGACACGACCCCATCTTCAGGCCTCAATATTGTTGAGGTTTTGGCACAGTGGTCCAGTCCTGTCGGGGAGGAAGCTGAGTTTGTATAGGAGGGGGGCTGGACGAGGGAAGGGGAATCAATGGCGGGAGGAGTACAGTCTGACTGGAAAGGGGTGCCTGTCCATTCAGTCCCGATGCAGGCTGAAACATTATTGGTCTGGGGGCCCAGGACTGGCCCCCATAGAAGTTTCCCTGACGCGGGGGGAGAGGGTTGCCCATGACATCCGTTCTTGAATGGCAAGTATTGGCCCAATGACGGCCTCTCCTACAATGAGGGCAGACAGTGTTAGGGGGAGGTCTGTAGGGGGAAGAAGGAGGATCTGAAGTGGCAGAGTTTTCAATGCCTCTAGCAGTAGGGTTAGGGCAGTTTCGGGCAAAATGGCCATTCTGTCCGCAGCGGAAGCAGGCCTGTGAGCCAGTCGTCCCCACTGCGAGAATGGCCTTGGTAAATTTATCTGTGATAGGATCAACTTCTCTACACATCTGAATCATCTCATCTTGATCTTTTCCCTTAAATTTACCTCGTAAGGTCACCTTACAGGCGGAGTTGGCATTCTCGTAGGCAAGCTGTGTAAGAAGTTTGTTATCAGTCTGTCCTGGACCGAGAGATCTCTCAGCCGCCTCTAGGAGGCGGGCAACAAAATCACTGAAAGGTTCTTGGGGCCCTTGCAAGATCTTGGTCATGGGGGAGAGAAGTGCTCTAGGTGAGGAAATGCTCCTCCCGGCTGCAAGGGCAGCAGAGCTAGAGTGAGCCAAAAGGCCGAGGGAGAAAGTGCGCTGCTTTTCATCTGTGGAGTATTTGCCTTGGCCCAACAATTTGTCTAGGGACCATTTTTTGGCTGTGCGCCGCCCCTGTTGATAATTTTTTCGAATGGTGTCTCGGCAACGGTCGGCCCGATCGGTATGCCATGCAAAGAACTGGCCACGAGTGAGGACTGACTGAGCTGTGGTAATCCACTCATTAGGTGTCAAGTGGCCGCCCTTTGCCAGATCCTCCAAAAGGGAGAGAGTAAAGGGGGCGTTAGGCCCATAATTATGAACCGCAGAATTCAATTTCTCAAGTTTCTTAAATTTTAATTGGTGGAATATGGTGGGAGGGGCATCTTCTCCCCCACTAGATTCAGAATCAGAACTGGTAAGACTCTCCTGACCTCTATTACTAGACCTCTCAGAGTGGACAGAGGGAGCCCGTGAGGGAGACCGACCACGGGCGGGGGCATCGGAAGAGGAGTGGGGGTCCCCGGTATCAACTTGTGGGGTGGAGCAGGGAGAGGAGGGGTCAGGATGGGATTGTGAATGAGTAACAGGGAAGGCAAGAGAAGGGGCTGGACCGGGCACTCGGGAAAAACGAGAGGTTAAAAGTGAAAGTCGTTTTTGGAGGTGGACGATCTCTGCAGCGTCAGAAATCTGAGAATGGAGCTGGGCTTTAACTCTACAAAAACAACTTGAAGAATGACAGGAGGAATGCGGGGGACACCGAAAGGGGAGAAGTAAAGGGAGAGAAAGAGGAGTAGAGAGGGGGGTGCGGAGGAGGGGAGGCCAACCTTCAGAATGGTGTTGGGCGGCCTCTTCTTCTAGAATCTCTGTGTCACCAGGGTTGATGGGATCATCATCAGGCTCAGTGAGGAAGATGGTGGGGGGGGGCGCAGAAGGTTGTGTGGAGGAGCCATGTCGGGAGGGAAGAGGTTTTTGGGATGAAGGACGGACTGAGGAAGTGGCAGGAGGTTTGACTGAAAGGGGAACAACAGGGGCACAGAAAGGGGAACAGCCACGCTCCATGGACGAAATGGGGTCTTCATAGGAAGGGGGAAGTCTGGGGTAAAGGGAAGTGGACAGAGGAACGGGGGAAGAGGCCGGGCGGGGGGAGGAGCGCTTCTGAGAAGGGGGAGCAGCAGTGGGGTCAGAAATAGGGGAGGAAGGGGGGTTGGGAGGCGAAGGGTCAGAAGGCATATCAATAAGAGTAAAGGAAGACCGAGGCAGAGAAGCGCAGGAGGGGGAGTGAGAAGGCAGAAGGGACTCCTTCAAGCAAAGTTCAGCAACTGAGAGAAGTTGTTTTTGGCCTCCTCCGCTCTCAGATGACTCAATTATATCATGAATAAGACCCCAATAGGAAAAGATACTGTGACCAACAGCATCATTACCCTCCTTTTCAATCAAGGCATTTAGTTCGTGACCTACTTTCTGCCATTTTTTTGAATGTATTGTTGGTCCATCTATCATGAACCAAGGACATGTCTCATCGATAAAGATGAAAAATCTTACCAAGTCCTTTTTCTTTACCCTTATGCCCCTCTCTCTGAGAGCCCCTTTTAAGTCCTTTATAAAGCGGACTTCTTTAGACATGGAATGGCCCATTCTTGAGATTTACAGGACAGATGGCTCACCTAATGACGGGTCCCGGGCGATTGGGAACTGTCATGAAATCCAGATGATCGCGATCCTTAATCTGTCCTGGGGGTGACCCATGCCTCAAGCCCCATGTTGGGCGCCACCTGACCTGGCCTGCAGGTCAAGTTGTTCGGGGGAACGAGGAGGGTCACAACCTGTGAATAAAGAATGGGCGAGAGAGACGACAGGACTCAAGGAAGCATTGCTTGTCAAGAGCCGTTTACTTAGTGGAGCTGAACATATTTAAAGCAAAAATCTTGGAGGGGAGGGGAAGAGGAAGGAGGGAGATGGAAGGTTACAAAATCTTCTGGGGTTGAGCTCCGGGGTGACAGGTGGGGAGGGGGTGGATTTCTGTGAATGTTCTTTTCTCAGGGCCAAGCCGGATCCTTGTGATTGTCAGGCAGGATGTTAATCTCAGGGTTCTCAATTATCTGGAACAGGATGTTTATCTCAGGGCTCTCATGGTTCCCAACAGGGGCTGTGGGAGGCTGTAGCTTCGATAGGAGCCAGGGGCCCAAGGGGCGTTGTCGAACACCTGCAGTCCCTTGCTGGCAAAAGTCACCATGCTGAGTCTCTGGAGTTCACAGCCTGAGCTTGACTGGGGACCAGGCTGCCTGTGCCGAGCTCACTGGCCCATAGATGGGCATAGGGGTGTGGCCCTGGGTTTTATAAACAAGGAATCAACATGAAGAGCTTGAAGAACTGATGTGCTACACACATGCACGATCTACACCTGACCTGGGACAGGGATTGGAGAGGCTGCAGAGAAGAAGGATTTGAAGAGATTCTGTGATAGCAGGCACCAAGGGAAGGGGCTGCATGTGGCCTGGGACTTGGCCTTGTCAAGAGAACCATATGGTACAGTAGGAGTTCCACAGGCAAAGGGGGGCCTCCGGAGAAAAAGGGGACGGGAAGGACCCAGGTTCCTCCCGGGGCTCAGTTGCTTTCTCTTTCCCTGCCAAGATTCCGTGAGGTGGCTTTTATGTCCGAATTAGTAGGATTTTGTTAGCAAAAGTGTTTAAATCTGAAGCCATTTTCTGTCACATCTTCATCACTATGAAGTTAGCTTCAGGCAGCTGGCCACCAGATGGCCGTGGGTTTGTGTTCAGCACAAGCAGACATTGGACACTGGCCAATCAGAAACACATCCTTCCTGTGCACGCAAACAGGAACTTCCACCCTCCTTGATGAGTCGACCTGAAACCCAAGTCAAACTGTTCTTGAAATTTGATTTGGAAACTGAACTGTGTTGAAGTATGAAGTTTACACAGAACTGAAGTGCTCACCTACAGTGTGCTTTAAAAAAATCTAATTAAAAAATTATATATGTTTGTGAGGGTTTGGGTTCATGTCTATGATATTGGCAGAGAGCAGAAGAGGGTAGCAGCTCTCCTGGGGCTGGAGTTACAGGTTGTGGTGAGTGGCTGGATATCAGTACTGGGAACCTAATTCAGGTCCCCTGGAAGTATGTACTCTTATCCACTGAGCTAACGATTCAGCCCCTATGCGTGTGTCTTGATAAGTCTTCACACATTTAGACACTGATGTCTTCACAGACACACGGACAACACTGAACTTTCCCTTCTAGCAGACAGCCCTCCACATCACTCACACAGGCTTCTTAGGCCCAGGCAGGTGTTGGAGTGAGAGGTGGAAGCTTTGTAGCTTTAAGTTCTTTAAGGAAGAACTTGCACATGTGGCTGGCTCTCTCTTTCCTGAATGCCTTTGAGATCCATTCATGCTGCTTCTCAGGACCATAAGGATCTCTCCCAGCTTCTCTTAGAAATGATTTTAGCCCTTGCAGGTAGGCCTATGGTTGAGGTATGAGGTGGGAGGTGGCTTGAAGGTTTTCTGCTTGTGTTTGTACCTACTACTAATTGCAACAGTGAGGGAGACCGACCCGCAGTCTCTCTCTCCGTGGGTGTTCACGAACTGGGATAATTAAGTACCTGTGGAAACAAGTGGGTGCGGGAAGAGACATAGAAAGGACACCAAGTAAGCTTTATCAAGGTGCGTCTTTACTAGAGAGAAACGGTTTTATATAGCTCAGGCAGAATTGAAACTAAAACACCTCTTGGCTTTTAGCATAGGCGTGAGAACAGGGAAATAGCATTCTAGTCTGTTTTTCACAACACCCTTCAAACATAATTTTAGGCAGGAAGGCTGAGTTTCAATAGTTTCAGTTCCTTTGATGTCCCAGCTGCAAAGTCCGCGTTTGATCTCCAGGGCTGCTGCTGGTGATCACGCCGCAGGCATGTGGTCTACGTTCTGGGCCTGTCACGGCTTTCTTTCGCTTTCAGAATCTGCAACATAGGAAGGACTGTCTTTGATGCTCCTTTGCTGAAATTCAGCACTGCCTTTGTTGTAAGTCCATCTCTGATTTTCCCATTCTGCTCTGTATTTATGTCTGCATTTCTCCCAGTACCATTTACTCATTGATGAAGCTTATGGTAGTCATTGACATCGGGAAGTACGAACTTCATGTTTTCCAAAGGCCTTTCTCAAACTATTTTGGCTACTTTTGGCTACTTTGGCTACTTTCAATTCCCATGTAGATTTTAGAAAAGATTTGTCAATTTCTAACAGAAAAGCACGCAGGAAATCTGCCTGGAATTGTATTGAACCTGCGTGTCACACTGGGGCGCATCAGTTGACTAGGTGTGCTTAGGGTTCTGGTTCATGAACATGGTATACCTCCCCAGTTTTGTCTTACAGTTTCTCTCAGCAAGGTTTTATAGTTTCCACAGTATAACATTATGCATAATATTTAAAAGAGGTAAGAGTGACTTTATGAAGGCCAAAGGACAGAAGGTCAGTATGTAGTTGAACTTCTTTTCTTTTTTAAGATTTATTTTTTTAAAAATTATGTGTTTGCATATATGTCTGCATGGGGGTATATGCATGCATTTGCACTTGCCTGCAGAAGCCAGCAGAGGGCATTGGGTCATCTGGCACTGTAGTCCCAGTTGCTTGTGAGCTGCCTGACATGGATGCTAGGAACCAAACTTGGGTCCTCTGCGAGAGTGGTCCATGCTTTCAACTAATGAGCTCTCTTTCCAGCTCCTTATTTATTTTCCAAAATGAATGTATAACACTCTAGTTAATTAATTAATTAGTTGTTATTTTATAACCAATAATTAATTAATAAGAAACCACATTTTAATAAGTAAAACAAGTATGTAAACATTTTATATAATTATATGTTATATCAAATTAAACAACTTCAGCCGGGCGGTGGTGGCGCATGCCTTTAATCCCAGCACTTGGGAGGCAGAGGCAGGCGGATTTCTGAGTTCGAGGCCAGCCTGGTCTACAGAGTGAGTTCCAGGACAGCCAGGACTACACAGAGAAACCCTGTCTCGAAAAATCCAAAAAAAAAAAAAAAAAAAAAAAAAAAAAAAAAAAATTAAACAACTTCATAAAATAATAAACAAATGAAATAAAAACAAAGTGATAAAAATTAATAATTATTAGATAATTAATCAATTGTGTGCACATGTGTGGGCATGACAGGACACAGTTAGAGGCAGGAGTCCCTGGGGTAGACTTCATACTATCAAGCTTAGCAGCACGTGCCGTTACATATTGAGTCATCTTGCCAGCCCTACGATGTATTTCTACTATGAAATATTAATGAACAATTGAAAACTGAAATATAGTCTAAAATCACACCCCATTTTGAAAACAGGATGTCCATGATTGTGAGCTCTAATCATGGTTGCCAGCTTGACACACCTGGGACGAGGGAACTTCAGTTGAAGAATTACCTCTATCTGATTGGCCCGTGAGCTTGTCTATGGGCATTTCCTTGACTGTTAATTATTGTATGAGGGTGCAGCCTGCTGTAGGCAGTCCTATTTGTAGTCAGATGGGTCTGGGCTGTATAAGAAAGCTAACTTAGTCAGACAGAAGAACAGGTTTAGTAAATAGTGTTTCTCCTCCACAGTCTGTGTTTCAGTTCCTGTCTTTAGGTTCCTGCCTTCCCTTCCCTGGATGATGATTGACAAGCCTTTTCCTTCCCAGTGCTGTTTTGGGTTAGTCAGTGTTTTACCACAGCAACAGAGAAACAAAACAGGACGGCAGTCATGCTGCTTGTGAAAACAAGTTTTCGTTCTCCTTTTAATCTATATGGCTGTTAGGACTTTTTCTTGTTTTTCACACGTCCAGGATTTCCAGCCCAAAGTTGAATAAAAGTGTTAAGGGGAGAGGGCTAGAAAGATGGCTCAGTGGTTAAGAGCACTGACTGTTCTTCCAGAGTTCATAAATATACCACGCAGGCAGAATGCCAATGTGCATAAAATAAAAAAAAAAAGTAGAGAAAATAAACATTTTTTCTTTTTTTTTTAAAACTTTTGTTGCATTATGATGAGAAAAATTACATGATTTCAATTTATCTGAATTTGTTAACATTTAAAAACATATTTTAATTAAATAGAATTGAATCACATTCTTGTTCCCCTTTTGTACTACCGCTCCTCCCATAGACCCCCCCTTCAATACCTACAATATTTTTTTTGTCGTATTCCTTACAATTTATAAAATATTATAACAATAAAAGTAAGTATTATAAAAGTTGTTTGATATAAAACAACAATCAA
>NW_022196904.1:126736776-126741393 GCF_008632895.1 Mastomys coucha
TGCTATTTATGTCTTTCTTAAGGTCCTGTATCATCATCATGATAAATGATTTTATATCTGAATCTTGTTTTCCGGTGTGATGGTGTGTCCAGGACTTGCTGTGGTGGGAGAATTGGGTTCTGACGATGGCAAGTGACCCTGGTTTGTGTTGTTTATTTTCTTACGCTTGCCCCCTACCATCTGGTTAATTCTAGTGCTACCTGCCTTTGCTAAATCAGACTGGAGCCTGTCCTTCCTGTGATCCTGGTTGTGTCAGAACTCCTCAGAGTCAAGCTGTCTCTGTGATCCTGTGATTCTGGGATCCTGGTATCCTGGGAGTGTGGCTTTCTCTGTGTGTTGTTGAAAATAAACATTTTTAAGTGTTGAGAGAAGATATTTTCCCTCATTCCTGACCCACACTCAGTCCTTCAGAGGAGTGTGAGGGTGGCTTAGGTTTTTGTTCATGCCTCTGCCAGGATGAGGAAATTCTATTTCTAATTTGCTGTGAGACTTTATCATGAGTGGATGTTGATTTTTGCCAAATGAGTTTTCTATCTCCACAGAGGGCCTGCATTTTCCTCCTTTATGGAGAATGGCATTGTTTGATTTTAAAATGCTAAACAAACTTCATATTCCTGGCTCAAACCCCAGCTGTCATGAGTCATCATTCATTTTGCATAAGTCTACATTTCATTTGCTCATTTTTTTTTTTTTTTTTTTTTTTTTGGTTAGGGATTTTTAAGCATGTATACACAAGCATATTGAACTAACATCTTTACAATATATTTTTCTGCAATGTCTCTGTCTGGTTTTGTTAACATAATTCTGGGCCCCACTAAGTGTGTTTCATCTGGTTCTGTTTTCTGTAACTGTCTGGGCTCTCTCCTAAGTGCTAAGTGGAGATCACCTGTGAGACTATTGGACTTGGAGTTTCCTAACAGGGATACCTATATCTATACATTGCATTTTGATTTGGAACTATTCAGGGTATTCCAGAGCTAACCTAGCTCCATTCTACAGACTGGCTTCTCTGGCTTCCACAAGCCTGCGGTGAAGCTTCTCCCATCTGCCTGGAGAAGACAGTCATTTTGAGTCTAGTGAGAACCCTAGGTATTGTTCCTCTGTTGGCATGCTCCTGCCTGGTCTCCTTGGGGAGTTCATCTTGCGTATCTGAGACTCAATCCAGATTTTCCTGTGTGCTGATTAGTAGGCAGTCAATCTTCTGGGGACAGATTTCTAGAGGTATTCCTTTATAGACCTCCCTCTCATATGAACTCTGGCCCCAAGCTCATCTGCTTTGACCTCCATGAACATTGATATTCTGACCCAGACAGAGGCTGACCTCTGGATGGGTTTCAGCAGCTGCCTGGGAGGCAGCCTCCCTGCACAATAGACAGCTGTAGGGCTTGCCTCATCTGCTCACCCTTTAGGTGGGGATCACAGCACTGCCTGGTTCCCACTTCTTTCCTTGAAAACAGTTGTTACATATATTTTGTCTATTTTTAAGAGTTGTTTTCTGTAGCGATTTGCCATTCATGCCCAGGGTCAGAAGTCTGAACCTCCAAAGTCCTGTTGGAAGATGGCAACTGCTGAGTCTGTGACTGCTCTGTCCCTTGCAGCTCCAGGCTCTCCAGGGTTGGAAGGGAAACTTTGGGGGGCCATGCTGCTGATGGCAGTGCATACTTGCTCATATCAGAGTAAAGTTGTAATGTAACCCAACCAAAGGGGTTAACCCAACCAATGAGGGCAGTTAAACTTTGGATACAGGTAGACCACAGGACCTACCCACACTAGTTTGCAAGTGATTTTCTGGGTTGGCTACCTCTAGAAAATATTGGGGGCTTGGAATACATTTGTCAAGGCCACCCCAGCAGCTGAATTAAAAGGTTTGAGGTAGGTGTGTGTCTCATGCTCTCAGGCCATTCTGATCCATGGCTGTTTCAAGACTGTCAGTTTAGGAATGTTTCTTATCTGGTCAATGTTAGTTGTCAATTTGAGAGGATCTAGAATCGACTAGGAGACAAGTCTCCAGGCACGCCTATGAGGGAGTTGGCCTTTGGACATGCCTGAAAGATAGTGTTAACTAGGTTAATTGACCCATGTCAGCAGTGGGGAACACCATTCTCTGGGTTTGTGTAAAAAGATTGGGATAAAAAGGAGAAAGTGAGCTGGGCACAAGTGGCCTTGTCTTTCTGCTGTCAGCTCCCGCTCTTGTGACTTTTCTACCATGATGGACTGCATCAAACTTTGAGCTACAGTGAACTCTTCTGTCCTGAAGTTGCTTTTGTCAGGGTATTTTACCACAGCAAGAGGAAGAGCAAGACAGTAAGAACGTTTGAAAATGTGAAAACAATGTCACAAGAATAACACCAACAACTGGAGGTTTGTTAGTGCTGCTTTCTGTGCTGTGCTGAGCTTTAAACCTGAGAGCCACTGTCCTCAGCTATGACCATCCATGAAGGCTACAGTGGAAATGTGAGTCATTTCTTTTTATAGCGGGGGCTGTCCACTCTTGTTTGTGCCAATTGAAAATTTTGTTTTACACTGAATTTCTCTCTCTTTCTTTTCTCTCTCTCTCTCTCTCTCTCTCTCTCTCTCTCTCTCTCTCTCAGACACACACACACACACACACACACACACACACACACGGTTATTTATTGTGTGCATACACACCTATCCCATGGTATGCTCAGGGAGATTGGAGGACAACTTGATGAAGTCCATTTGCTCCTATCATATGAGTCCTGGGAGCTGAAATCTAGTTGTCAGTTTGGTGGCAGGTACCTTTGCCTGCTAAGCCATTCAGTGGTCCCATTTTTGCCCTTTAGATGGTCACTTTGGAGGTGGACAGAGGGAGGATTCATGTGAAATCTAGCATGGATTCTTTGGGATAAGAGAGAGAAGTGGTCACCATCTTTCCTACAAGAACCTTCTGCCCATGTGGAGGGTGGACTGCTGGAGCTGAGTCCTAAGGAAGTGGAGTGGGGCACAGGGGTGTGGTGGCAGAGCCCTCTGTCTCCCAGAGGCTGTTTTGGGTCCTTGTCTTGCCCTTGCTCCAGCAGAGGAGAAGCCAGCTTTTTATGGGACTGACAGGGCCTTAGTCTCCAGGTCCAGGGGTCTGGTGTGTGAGCACTACCGAGGCCACACACACTCTGAGGATGCACAGGGCTTTGGCATCTGGCACCCACAGCCTATGGCTCTGGCACCTTTTTCCTGACAACCACCCCCAACTCATTGTTTTCTTCTCCTCTTCCTCCTCTTCTTCCTCCTCTTCCTCTTCCTTCTCTTCTTCCTCCTCTTCTTCCTCCTCCTCCTTTTCTTCTCCTTCTTTGTTCATCTCCTCCTTCTCCTCCTCCTTCTCCTCTTCCTCCTGCTTCTTCATAGCCCTTATCTTTGCATTCTGTTTTTTGCCTCACCCTTCTCCACTCTCTCACACTGATTACAGTTTGTTTTCTGGAAACCTGAGCTCTCTGTTCTCATAATTCCCATATCTGGGTTTTACTGTACATGAATGTATATGCTGCATGTATATTTGAGTGTTAATGTGTGTGTGCATGTATGTATGTGCATAAATATGTGAGTGGGTTTCTGTGTATATGTATGTGTACATGTGTATTTGTGCATGTGTATATATTTCCTTGTCTTTCTCATAAATCAGTGATGGGATCCCCTTTACTGTGGGTGGCAGGAAGGTCTCCAGTCCCATCATGAGCATGGGTACCTGTAGCCTCTTGATGGTGCTCCACTCATGGCCATTGCTGCCCAAGGTTATTCCAGGCATATTAGGGATGACAAACAGGGTCATCTCTTCATAAGGACTTTCTTCTTGTCAGAAGCATAGCTTCTACAAGTAGAAGATTCTTGTTGGCTTTTTAGTCATTTAAGAAGAGCACCATGGGAAAAGATGGGCAAGTTCTTGCTTCTTATTCCGTAGCTTTGAAGTTGACAGCTTGCTTTATGCAGTCCCCAAAGGTGACCTGTGGGGTTTAAAGGTGGCCATGGAAGCTGACATGTTAGAATGGTGTGCTTTAGTCAAGCAGTTGTGTTTGGCCAGTAGGAATGTTTTTGATTTGAGTTCTAGAGCTTTTGACCAGACCCCAGTTTCTGATAGCTTCCCCAATTTCTATGAAAACCCTCCGGCCACATTTCCTGCTTTCTTAGGTACCTGTTGAAGAAGCATTGCTCTGTGCCAGTGGGGATGGGGTGGTAGGGTGCTTATGGCTGTTGACTTGGGTTATTTGTATGCAGACTTCTTCAGGCTAAGGAGCACTCAGATGAAATTAAGACAGTAGAAATTATTATTATTATTATTTCAGTAGAAATTAAGACATTAAAGCACACACTGCTTGTCTCAGTTAAAATGACAGTCCTCAGCACTCTGGCTCCCTTTTCTTGGTTGAAATTCCACTTCCCAGTCACACAGTGCAGCTGCTGTCTTGCTTTGCGAGCAGGGCACAGCCATGTCCAACACCTTGTTTTCCTCCATACCACCTACCCCAATCCTGAGTCAGTTGCTAACTCCCATTTCCTCTTATTCCAAGACTGCTCCCCAGTGAAGAGTTACAGCAGCTACCTCACTGTGACTGCTCCTTCCTAAGGACACACAGTTACCTCACTGTGACTGCTCCTTCCTAAGGA
>NW_022196904.1:126742045-126746914 GCF_008632895.1 Mastomys coucha
CTGAGGATACTCAGTAACCTCACTGTGACTGTTCTCACTGGGGATACTCAGTAACCTCACTGTGACTGCTCCTCACTGAGGACACACGGTAACTTCACTGTGACTGTTCCTTCCTAAGGACACACAGTTACCTCACTGTGACTGTTCCCCACTGAGGATACTCAGTAACCTCACTGTGACTGTTCCTTACTGAGGACACACAGTAACCTCACTGTGACTGCTCCTCACTGAGGACACACGGTAACCTCACTGTGACTGTTCCTTACTAGGGACACACAGTTACCTCACTGTGACTGTTCCTTCCTAAGGACACACAGTTACCTCACTGTGACTGTTCCTTCCTAAGGACACACAGTTACCTCACTGTGACTGCTCCTTCCTAAGGACACACAGTTACCTCACTGTGACTGCTCCTTACTAAGGACACACAGTTACCTCACTGTGACTGCTCCTTACTAAGGACACACAGTTACCTCACTGTGACTGCTCCTCACTGAGGACACACAGTTACCTCACTGTGACTGCTCCTTACTGAGGACACACAGTAACCTCACTGTGACTGCTCCTTACTAAGGACACACAGTTACCTCACTGTGACTGCTCCTCACTGAGGACACACAGTTACCTCACTGTGACTGCTCCTCACTGAGGACACACAGTTACCTCACTGTGACTGCTCCTTACTAAGGACACACAGTTACCTCACTGTGACTGCTCCCCACTGAGGATACTCAGTAACCTCACTGTGATTGTTCCTTACTGAGGACACACAGTAACCTCACTGTGACTGCTCCTCACTGAGGACACACGGTAACCTCACTGTGACTGTTCCTTCCTAAGGACACACAGTTACCTCACTGTGACTGCTCCCCACTGAGTATACTCAGTAACCTCACTGTGACTGTTCTCACTGGGGATACTCAGTTACCATACTGTGATTTACAATTACCTGAAAGAAGATTCCTAAGAGGGTTTGTCATTAAATTAAAACATAGTTATATTCTTTTGAATTTTAAGAATAAATTTTTAATTTTGGTTTCTAGGTGCATGAAATATTTACCTGTTTCCACAGCCAAATCTGACAAACGAGGTCTATTCATAAAAATCCATGTTTGCTTCTCTGCTCTCTTCCCCCCCCCAAAAGGCATTACAATTATCTCTTGATTTAGTTTTTCATCATTTTGCTTCTAGACATTCAAACTTGTATTTGCATATTCTAAAAAAATCTCTTGCTTTTCTCTCTCCTCCCTCTTTTCATTTCTCCTCTCCCTCTCTTTTCTTCCTCTGCCCCTTCTTTTCTAGCCCCTTTCATTCCTGTGTACTGGGGATCAAATCGAGGGCCTTGTGCATAATAAACACATGAACCAACATAGATCAACATGCCAGCTGCCTTCCATTCCCTGACAGGACATATTTGGTACATTTTCTTTTTCATTTAATACTGTTTTAGAAAACACTCCACAGAAACATATGGAGAAATTACCTTTTTCCCTAGCTCCATTCTGTGGTTATATTATCCTTGAGACAACCATCCCACTAGCTATGTTTTTGCTAAATACAGCCTTTCCCCATTAAGTAGCTTTGTGCTTATGTCTAATGCTTGTTACAACATCGTTTTTCCTTCCTCTTCCCTTTCTCTCATTAAAAAGATTTATTTTTATTTATTTTCTTCCTTTTTAATTTTATTTTTGAGGTTACAATACTATAATTACATTATTTTCTTCTTCCCTTTCCTCCCTTGAACCCACTCACATATCCCTCCTATTCTCCTTCAAATTCATGGCCTCTTATTTGGGTAATTGTTCTTAAATATGTATAATATATACATATATATTCTTAGATATAACTTGTTCACTCCACATAAGGCTACTTGTATGTGTATTTCCAGGGATGACTATTTGGTCATAGACAACCCTTTGGTGTGCTCGTCAATGGAGAAAGCCACCTCTCCTACTTCCCAGCTTTTCTCTGTTGCCTGTAGTTCTTTGTGTAGGGTTAGACCTTGTGGGCTTTTCCTCGCCCATTCTGGCACATCCATTGGTGTTGTACTAGTCTAGCTCACCTTTGGGCAGTCATGTTGGTGCAACTTTATGGATGTACCTTCTGACACTACTAGGAGACACAATCTCACAGCAGACTCCCTGATCCTCTGGCTCTTATACTCCTTCTGCCCACATTTGCAGAGTTTCTTGTGCTTTAGGTGAAGGAGTGTTTTGCAGATGTATCCATTGGGACAGGGCTCTGCACTTCTGCATTTTGATTGGTTGTGGTTTTCTGTATTGGTCTTCATATTTTGCAAAGAGATGTTTCCTTGATAAGGGGTGGAGACTATATTTATCTGTCGGAATAAGGACACATGTTTATAGATTGTTGTTAGGGCTTATCCTGGTTTGGTAAATTAGATTCCCTTCCAATAACCAGACTTCACCAGAACTAAGCAGTTAACTAAGTTTCCAGTACCAGGCATACTTTGCATCTTATTGAGTGGGTATGAAGTCTAATTAGAGAGCTATTGGTTATGTTGGGAGCATGAAGGTCCTTATACCCAGAGATCTCCATGGAAACCAGAAATGTTAATGTTAAGGGGTACCTACTTAAATGAGGAAATATCCATTCTTCCTCCAAAAGTCTGGGGATTGGAGGTGATTGACAACCCCATGATCTTCATTATCTGTTAGGACAGGCCATATCAAGCTTCCACAACCAGTACTGGAGGTGGCTGGTAGTCTAAATGGCCCTTACATTATCTGCATAGCTAGGGGCTCCCACAAGCTCCCATAACCAGGACTTAATAGCCCAAATGACTTCTATGATCTCTGTATGACCAAGACTGTACCAGATCCTTCCCTAGATCCTTAAGCTAATACAGATGGCTTTATCTCTAGAACCCATGTTCTTGGAAGAAACGACATGCACTTTGAGTTGAGTTTCAATGTAATAATATCTCCTTGTACACTGGGGATTTTATTATACCAGAAACTCCCCCCAACTCCCAAATTATACTGGATTTACTTATACTGACAATGAACAACCTGGCAACCTTGCATCAGGTTCTCTAGAAGTTTGATCCAGCTTGATGAAGTCAGGACGATATAAGTTTCATTTTTACCTCTTTGAGGTTCATTTCCCTGCCTGCCATGACACCAGCAGGGACTCCCTCAGGTTACCACAAAGGTATATGTGTCACTGTTACAATAGGGTTATTGTGTAGTTTATATGGTTCATAGGCATCATAGCTAGGCATGACAGTTACCTACCTACCTCCTTTGGAAGTTTGTATGGTTTCTTCTCCTTGTATCACAATCTGTATTAGTTGGGGTTTTTTATGGAATAGGTCTGATAGAATGAACCAATATATACAAGGTTTATTGTAGTGCCTTATAGACTGTAGTCTGAATAGTTTCACAATGGTTGTCTCCTAAAAGAACAACCAAGGATTCAGGGGTTGTTCAGTCCATAAGATTGAGTGTCTCAGCAGTCCCAGTCTGGTGTAGGAGTTCAAGGAGGTCCTAGAGAGGTGCCAATTTTCAGTCCATGTTGAAATACCAGAGAAGTAGTTTCTAATACCAGCAAAGGAGTGGTTCATGAACTTACCAGTGAGAGTGTGGGCAAGCAGACAGAAAGAACATGCCTCCTTCTTCCATGTTCATTTTGTGGGCTGCCATGTATGTTTAATGATGTGCAGTTGTGGGTTTACATGTGTGAATACATGCACATGAGTGCAGGTACTCTCAGACACTAGAGGTGTTAGATCCCCTGGAGTTGGAGTTACAGGTAGTTGTGAGTCACACAACATGGGTAACAGAACTCAGGTCTTCTGTAAGAGAAATAGGTGCTCTTATTTCCAGCCCCCCTCTCCTTTGCTTTTGAGGTCTTTGATCCCAGATCCTAGCACCTGCTAGACAAACCCTTTACTGCTGAGCTACATCCTAACCCTGTAGGAGGTTTCTAAAGACACAGTTTTTGGGTCCAGGAGTCACTGTATGTGTAATCTCTTTAAGCATTGACATGTCCCCCACCCTCCAATGGCTTTAATAGCCATGTGGCACGATAAAAGATTCCACAGTTTCTATTGTGCTCACTAGCTGTGGGCTCTGGGCAGACACAATGTTTTCCTCATAAATGGAAATTGTTTTTCACTTTTTATTTTTATCCAGATGTAATATTTGTCCGTCTTTATGGCGCACATTTGGTAATTCAGTACATCTTTAAATGAGTAATAAGCGAATCAAGGCAATGAGTATTTCCTTCCAAAGCATTCATCATACTTATTGTAGAGCTGTTTGTAATAAACCATTAATTTCACCTGGGATATAGCATTTTCTCCACCCAGGAGGCAGATGGACACATCACGGTCTTCTGTATTAACCCATTAGCCTGACCAGCTGGAGCTTCAGCATCCTCAGAGGGGCCAACACACTCTTCCACTATCACTGAGAATCCATTCACACATACGTGTGCACATATACGTCACATGCACATTGTCTTGCTCATATAAAAAACATACTTAATATTGTATTGATTTTAGATTCACAGAAATGTTTCCTAGACAGCCAGAACCGAGTATGTGTCTGTTCTTCAGAGGCCTGTGTTAACACAGTGTACCTGTCAGGCTAGGACAGTAACACTGGTGTCTGATTATTGACTGCATGAGGGTTTCCGTGGTGGTGCTGTGTGCACATACGTATGACCTGTGGAGACTAGAGGACAGCCTTGAGCACTAGTTGTCAGATGTTTTCTTCTACACTGTTTTAGTGAGAAAGGGTCTCTCACTGACCAGTGAGCCCCAGGGATCCAGCTGTACCTGTCTTACTAGTGTTGGATCCCTACATATTGTTGTGTGCCACTGTGCCTGTCTTTTTTTTTTTT
>NW_022196904.1:126746924-126762511 GCF_008632895.1 Mastomys coucha
GGTTCTGGGTATTCAGCTTGGGTCCTCATCCTTGCAAGGCAAGCACTTCACAGACTTGAGCCATGCCTCCAGCCCTTATTTAACATTAATATTTATGGCACTTAAGTTTCTCCTTTTGTGGCCAGTGAGAGTTTGACCCTCCTTAAGGATGGAATCCCAGTGGCTTTCAATGGGAAGGTATTCTACTTTGCGCAAATAAAATGTTCTCTAACTCATCCCAAGCATCTTGTTCATATCTGGAATGAGTCACTTTCCTAAGTTCTCTGAGGTGGCAGTGGCCCTCTAAAATGGTACCCAAGTTATGGTTGCTCAGGGCTACCGAGTGTCACTCATTTTAGATTTTTTTTTCATGAACAGAGATAGGAAACATACATTTTAGAAAGGAAAAAAGAATGAGTTCTTAATGAAAGTAGCAATTCAAATTTTCTATTATTTTCCCCTTTGTACTCAAGATCCTGGCTCTTGGCAGTAGAGTTTCTCTGTTCCTACTGTGTGCTGTAATTATGTTATTATATACTGGAGCAATTGAATGGAGATGAGCCAGCTCTTGACGTGAAGATGACAACTCAAGACAGTATTTGGGGCCACAATGATTCATCTTTTCTTCACTTTGTTCAGTGGAGATTGGCTGTGACCCCGTTCTTTCTTGACCTTACCCAAAGGCGAAGCTGGTGACAACCTGTTTCTGAGGCTGCAGGATTATCATGGCAGAGAGAAAATAGCCTGGTGGACTGGAAGCCAATTTCCTATTTCTCATAGCATTGATTCCTGTGTTATCCACCTTTCTACCACTGTAACAAAATACCTGAGATAACCATCTTAAGAAGAGGAAAGTGTGGATACCCTGTAGAGATTTGTGTCTATGGGAGGTAGTATACCATGATGGGAAGCAAAAATAAAGAAAAAAGAAAAAGAAAGAAAGAAAGTGATGTGTTGGAATGGCGGGTCATGTCAGAACATACCACACTAGGCCCAAGCAGTTTCATGTGTAAGAGGTTTAATTGAGAGGGAGAGAGGGGGTAGTGGCACGGAAAGAGAGGAGGGGGAGAGAGAGAAAGATGGAGGAATGTTCCCCGTATATATATGGGTTGTGACGTAGCAGTCATAGGTAAAGGTGGGAAGTGAGCCCAACGGATTCTGGGAATATGGTGGCTGTTGCCCTGGCAACAGGTCTGTGGACCCACCCATGTATCACCACAGGCTTTGGATGTCCTGATGCTAACAGAAAGAAAACAAATTAAGAAAAGAAAAGAAAAAGAAAAGAGAGAGAGAGAAAGAGAGAGACTGAGGGGCTAGAGATGGGTCAGCTGTTAAGAGCAGTTGCTGTTCTTTGAGAGAACTAGAATTTGGTTGCTAGAACCCATAGCAGGTGGCATGCAACCACCTGTTACTTTAGCTCCAGTATATTTGACACTTCCTTTCTGGCCTCTGTTGGGACATGTACTCACATTCATGTATACATATACAACCACATGCACACTATACACACATACACACAATACATACACACCCTCATACCATACACAAACCCTACCCCACAACCCTCCCACACATATACATATATACCACATACTCCCATTAATACATACCCCTGACATCACACACACATACCAAACACACCCCACACATATATGCATATACCATACACACACAGACACACAGACACCACAAACACATACATACAAAATAAATCTTTACAAAAAGAGAGGAAAGATCTGAAGTGCTTCCATGGTGACCCAGCTCCTTCTAGTTAGTTACCATCTTTTTTTTTTAAAGATTTATTTATTATATTTATATGAGTATGCTGTAGCTGTCTTCAGACAGTCCAGAAGAGGGCATCGGACCCTATTACAGATGGTGGTGAGCCACCATGTGGTTGCTGGGATTTGAACTCAGAACCTTTGGAAGAGCAATCAGTGTTCTGAACCAGTGAGCCACCCCTCCAGCCCTAGTTACCATCTTTTAAAGGCTTCATGTCCCAATGTGCTGGAAACTAAGCCCTTTGTGGATGGCCTGGGGCACTCCTCTGCACGGCCAATCCTGAGTTCACAAGGGTGAGCTTTTAGACTTCAGTAACCCTGATGATCATGCAGCTGAAACTGCTGTAATTGAGGCAGAAATGTGAGATCCTTCTCCAGGGCAGGGGAGTGAGAAACTGAACAACCCAGCCAGTCATCAAACGAAACTGTAAAGAGCAGGTTCTCTCCAGCCACAAGCCACGCCACCCTGAAGTCAGAGTGGAGAGCCGCATTTCAGAATTTCTCTGTCTCGGCAGGTTTTCTCTGTGCTGGGGCATCAGCTCAACCCACTGTTAATTTTTTCTCACAGTTTTTGATTTTCCTAGATGACCATTTTCCTTTTTGACGTTTGTATTGCATAGTTACAAATTAAAAATGTTAAAATAGAGGCATCCCATATACCAGGTGCCTCTGGCCCTTTCTCGTCTCCTCTCAGCCCTCTTGTGAATACTTGCCTGGTTCCCTTTACAGTTTTGAAGATACATGTAAAAGTGCAGCAGATGTTTGGCCCAGCATGGAGAACATGTTAAATACTTGTGGTTGCTAAAAATGGCCATGAACTATGTTATGTAGGTCAGAGAACCGAATCTCCTCAACGTTAGCTGATCCATATTTCCTCTTAAAGACCTGGGGAAGGAGCTTTCCTTCATCTTCCTGGTTTCTGGTCAATACTTGACATTCATTGGCTTATGGCTATGCCAGTCACCCTAACTCTTGCCTCCCTCCATCAGCACATTACCCTCTCCTCTAGTTGCCTGTGTCCTAAAAATCTACCTTTCCTCCTGAGGGTATCATGGATTTAGAGCCTTCTCTACTCATCTATGACCTCATATCAAGTTTTTTCAAATTTCCAAGGAGCCTGTATTAGAGTTCTCTAGAGGAACAGAATCAACAGGAGGAATATACTCACACATATATAAAAAATTTTATTAAGCCAGTTTATGTTAACATAGTAGCAATAGCTGTTTCACCCTGGGGAGACTAAGGACCAGTAGTTGCTCAGTCGAATCTGATGCCTTAATCCTTAATCAATGGCGGAAGCCTGGAAACACTGGTTCTGAAATCCACAAAGGAACTGTGATCATCGGCAGCAACAGGGTTAATCAACTCAGGCGAGAAGAAGGAGAAGAGAGGCAGATGGTCTTCCTTCCACCTTTTATCTGAGCTGCTATCATGGCTGGAGAGGCAGATGGTCTTCCTTCCACCTTTTATCTACCATGGCTGCTACCATGTCTGTGGGTGCCACCCAAACTTTGGGCAGCTTTCAGTTAAAGCAGTCAGGACAATTTTTCAGTGGAGGCTTCTTAGGTAAGACTCTGGGCTGCATCCCAGCACTGTAAAAAAACGAAAATAACTCATAAAGGGACTGTCTTCTCTGCTCTCATCTAGGGCTCCCTGGGTTAACAGACTCCTTGTTCACTGCAGAGGAAATGTCGTGGTTTAGAATAAGAACTTTGACAGTTGGATGCACCACACAGCGGTGAATGCCATCTTACGGTCTAAGTTCATGTGCCTTAAAATAAGTGTTCCAATAAACAGGGCTGACCTTTTTATGAAAACCCAGGGCAAAATGTCACCTGATATAGTCCTGTCTGTGTCCAACAGAGTAATTTATTGTGACTGCCCGTGAAAAGCGCTCCTGGAAATGCAACTGTGCTGGAGGCCACAGTGTGAAGAAGCTAACAGGCTGCTTTGAGATAAGAGCCATGCACTCAGCTGGCAGATTTAATATGATTTTTATCTTGTTTATTGATGTTGTCAGTGCAGATAAAGGTGCTTAGGTGTTCCAACAATAGGGATTAGCTGGGGAGGGTGTTTGTTACTAAGGTGGTGGTCATAGGCATTCTGTTTTACATTTAGAGGACCAATCTGGTAAATTGGGTAATGAAACAGACAAAGATGGATTAAAATCAGAACTGGGAATTGGCTGTCATTGAATGGTAACCTCTCTTGGGTTCTAATGGCTCATGTAAGCCTTTCTAGAAATAATCCTAACTGTGAGTTTGAGTTTGCATTATGGTGTATGGCTTTTCTGTGAATTCTGCAAAATTGTGTCTATCCAGCCAGATCTCCAAAGCTTGATGGCTAGCCAGTCTAGTCAATTGATGAGCTATGGGCTCCTTGAGAGACCTTATCTTAAAAAAAAAAAAAAACCAGGGTGGCTGGGTTGGGGGTGAGGGGAGCTGAGAGATGGTTCAGTGACAAAGAGTAAAAGTTTGGTCTCTAGCACCAATAGGGCAGCTTACAAATACTTGTAATTCTAGTTGCAGGAGATCTGATGTGGCCTTCTCTTCTCTGCAGCCTCCTGCATGTGTATGGCACACATATATGCACTAAGGTACATATACATACACATAAAAACAAATACTAAAAGAATAAAATTAAGAGCAATCAAGGAAGACACCCAACATGGTCTTCACATACACATATATGCATACACACACACATACACAAACACAATGCACACTACACACAAAAAATTGTTTACTTTGGTATCCATTTATGGAGGATGCTTTAAGAACTTTTGTGAATAAATTAGAAGGTATTCTCTCAGTCTTATGGTCTGTGGGAGTGTTGGTCATTGACTCTTTGTGTCCTTCGAGGACCAGCTTTAGCCACTGACCCAGTGATGGCCAGTGCAGAACTGCAGGATTGAGGCATATAACAGACAGCCTGCTGTTCAAACAGGCTCTGTTCATGGTGAGGAAATAACGAGAGACAATACTCTACTTTTCCTTCTCCCAGAGGCTTGTTTCCTCTCTTCTTAACATAAGATTCCCCCATCACTTTTTTTTTTTTTTTACAAAAACTAACCTACTAAACGTAGCTTTGCAAAAATTGCTTGTTCAGAACTTTACAAGCTACAAAATGTATTATTGCAATCTGTAGTTATATAATAAACAGGCACAGAACTATGTAACAATTCCCAGTATGAAATAATCATAAAATCCAATATTACTTTTCCCCGGCATAGCCTATATTTTTTAATAAACTGTCACTTTGCCTGCTCTCTGCGAGCCCCGTGCTTCCTGCGCAGCCTGAGTTGTGTGCTTTGTCTCGTCTTGCAACCTAACATCAAGAGCTGTATCTTATCTTCCCTAGCGAACTGCCCAGGGATTTACAAATGATAAACAAGTTTGCTTTTAAGTCAGCCTGAACTTTCTAGAAGTATTCAAATGCCAACCACTTCTCGGAAGACACAGATATACAGCTGCTCCAGCACAGTGGCTTTCCTGAGTCATTCTCTGTTCTCAAATATGAGAGTGCTGCTTTTTGAAAGAGGCCTGACTGGTTGGTGGTTGTGACCTAGGGTGTACCCTCGTCTGGACCACTCCTCTCACCTGGATTCCCCTCCCTGATCGCTGCAGGGCTGCTCCTTGCTGCAGCTCCATCACACAGCAGGGTCTATCCCCGTCAGGCAGCCTGTTCCACCTTTCATTTTCTTTGCACCAATTTATCAGTTGGTGAGAAGTGGAAAAGAGGACTTATGGGTCTTCCTGAGCTGCCTGGGGTGAGGATGGGCTTTAGGAACTCAAGCTCACTCTGTGCTGAACCATCTTCTTGCTCCATCCCAGGTCTTGGAGTCCTTGTTTGTTCTCAGGTGGTGAAGGGGGATGTGAACCATCATAGAGTGATCTGGCTCTGACTTCTCCACCTGGGGGCAGCAGGAGTTTAGGCTCCGTGGGTTTATAGCTCAGTTTTACGTTTCCTTTTTGTGTTACAGGCTTGCTGTGCCCAGTGGAGGGGTGTTTTCTCATCAGGAGTTGCCTGCTTCCTGTCAAATGTAGTTTCCACTAAGCCTTCTGGGCTGTGTCTGGCTGCTGCTGAAGGGAAATGGTGATCTTAGTGACACTCTCAGGGATGCTATTGATCAGGGAGTAGCTTGAGGAGATTCTGGGGGAGCCTGTGCTGCCTGCTGCCCTGAGCCCAGGGTGGTCACCTCCTTCCTTTGTGTGGGAGCCTCACTGAAGACATCTGAGCTGTTCTCCAAAGGGACAGGCTGACCACCGGTCCTTCTCTGCTTTACACTTTCATCCATCTCGATCAGGTTAGAATCCACAGGGAGAGTAGAGGTCAGGATCCTTGGGCCAAGTGGCTGTTTGCAGGCAGCTTTGATGGTTTCATTCAATAGTGATGAGGGAGATCGGCAGCACAGTAGAGCTGGCCCTGATGGCGAAGGTGCAGGTGAGCCGGTCCCACTGTTTGTTTCCGAGGAAAGATAGATGCTCTCCAACCCCTCTTCCCCTCCATACCTGTAGCAGGTGGGAGAGCTGGCCCCAGGGTCATGATAGTGGGAGAGCTGGCCCTGTCCTTTGCTAGCTGCAGCACTTGAGAGAACAGAGAGCCAGGCTCCTGCACTTTGCTTGGACAGCACAGTAGAGCTGGCCCTTGTGTATGGAGTGTAGGAGAGCTGGTGGGCTGACCATCTCAGCCCCAGATCCAGGGCTTTGAGTTGGCTCACTCCAACATCTACCCCATCTGTGAACTGCTGGAGCCTGTGAAGGGACTCCAAGAGCTCCGTGACACAGGGCAACAAACAGGATATCCAAGAGGACTCCTGGCAAGGACCCAGTATTCATAGTGTAGCAGAACCTAGAGGCCTCAAACCAGACCAGTGACTCATTGCAGTGAACATTTGCAAGTAAGGATGTGTGGACAAAAGGGTATAGTGTGAGACACATTGTGACATTCTACAGCTTCCACAATGAGATGGTTTTATCATCATCATCATCATCATCATCATCATCATCATCATCATCATCATCATCATCATCTGGTTTTCACTTTCTTTTGGGGGTGGTTGCAAGGGTAGAGGGAAGATATGAAGGAGAGAGATGAGTGGTATTGGGGTCATGTGAAATGCACAAAGAATCAACTAAAAAAAATAATGAGGAGGGGTTAGGAGTCCTGGCAAGACCCGAGCTAGAGCTATGTACACACAGGAAGGCATTGCTGCAATGTGCAGGTGGAGAAAGGACCCTTAAAAAAAAAATCTTAGCTAACCCTGTTTGGCTTAATCTACCAGTCTTTCAGTTAACAGCTGAGTGAGCCCACATCTTTTTAGTGATGAAAAGCCACATGCTAATGACTGAGGCTCCAGGAGTAACAGATTCACCATGAACTGATTGCAGCAAACTACAATTAACAATCACTAACCACTGGAACCTGAATGGCAGGCAAATGAGTCCTCTAAGTAAGCATTACTCCAGAGAAAGCCTTTTGCTGCCCTCCACTCTAAGTACAGTGTGGGTCCCAACCTCCCTAATGCTGGGACCCTTTAATACAGTTTCTCATGTTATGATGACCCCCCAACCATAAGTTATTTTTGTTGCTACTTTATAACTTTCATTTTGCTACTGTTATAAATCATGATATAAATATCTATGTTTTCTGATGGTCTTAGGCAACCCCTTGTGACCCATAGGGTTGAGAACCATTGATCTAGTAGAAAGGTGTGGTCATGCTGGGCTGGCATTGGTCTTCTGATCTGTATATGCACCTTTTAACTGACCCATACCTGGGCTGCCTGCTTCTGGCTGGCAAAAGTGGCAACATTATTGCACATAGCAGTCAGAACTTTACCTTGGGACTGTCAGTAAAAATGCTGATGGAGCCCTGGTATGAGTAGGAAAGGCCTGCTGTGCAGATACCCAGATGATATGTACATCTGTGCTGGCCAGGGATCCTCCCTCTCTGGAATATGGTGTGAGAATGCACCACAGGAATTCTGACATTCACTCTGCTGCTCATGTCTTTGGACACATTGGTATGCCCACTAAACTGAGTGCTATGCCCCAGATTTGACTCTGCTATTCGTGGCTGTGCATTTAGAAGTTTATTTAGAAGTTTTCCATAATGTTTGTTAGATAAATGAATGATGTAGTTATTTTTATCAGATCAGCAGATCAATTGTTAGCAATTCAGGAGTGGAGTATAAAGCCTCCTTCCCCCTCATCATCTGCCCCTGGAACATCACAGACATTGGTGTCTTGGGTGCCATTCCACATAAATGTCATATGAAAGCATGATGAAGACTGTTTCATGTTGGTGGGGTGCTTGCTTAGCATGTATAAATCCTTGGTTTCAATTCCCTGCACCACAAAAACCAGGTATGGTGGTGTATACCTGTAATCTCAGCACCCAGGAGGTGGGGACAGGAGGGTCAGAAGTTCACAGTCATATAGCATATTCAAGTCCATTCTGGGATGCATGAGAACTCACCTGCTCCTCACTCCAGTAAAAACAGTCATCTATTTATGTAGGCACATGAGTAAACAAACACATTCTGGTCTGCTTCTTGTGTTTTCACACCTTGAATGCCTCCACACTGTCTCTTAGGGATCTCTCCACTGCCTACTAAGAACTACCTGGAATAATAGCAAATGTATGACCTGTAATTTGAACGCATCCCTTGCTGGTGGCTCTGAGTCAGTTCTTGCTTCAGATCATGGAACAGGACCCTGATGCCCCACATATCCATGTCTGTTGCTTGGGCCATCCTTGATGTTCAGTACCAGGCTCAGATTGTCAGGTTGGAGGGCCGAGCTTGCTGATGAAGAGTTCTCCAAAGAGAAGGTCTTGATGTGAATTACCAGGCAGGTAAGCTCAAGTTTAGGAATTGAAGAATTATTTGGTGGTTTAAAAATCTTTTTTTCAAGATAATGGCTCACTATGTAGCTCTGGCTAGTCTGGAACTTGCTACATAGGGCAGACTGACTTTGCATCACAGAGATCCTCTTGCCCCTGCCTCTTGAGCAGTGGGACAAAAAATATGAACAAAGTGCATCCCACTGAATGTTTTGAAAGAAGAATTATACAATGGATTGGAAATAAGCCAGACCCAGAAAGACATGGGGGCACTAGATTTAAATATGTGTGCTGTGTCATACATCTGACACACATCACAACATGAAAGCTCAGAGGGGAGCTACTTGGGAGAAGGGGAGCAGTGGGAGGGGGAAGAGAGTCAGGGAAAAGGATCAGGGGAAACATGAGGGAAATTCAATGATATGCATTTGTAATAATGTCTTAGAAAGCCCAATTATTTTGTATGCTTACTAAAAAAAGTTAAAATTGGATTCTCTACTACCCCTATGTGAGAAGCTTTGAAATAAGCCAGGGCTGATGGCTTCTGGGAAGGGAGAGTTTATCTATCCATCTATCCACCCATCCATCCATCCATCTATCTATCTATCTATCTCTCTATCTAAAAATATAACAAAACAAAATATAATAAGATAAAACAAAAATTATGTCATCAAAGTTGGACAGGAAAAAGAAGGAAAAGAACCTAAGAAAAGGCACAAGAATCAGAGATCCACTCATTCACACACTCAGGAATCCCATAAAAACACTAAATTGGAAGCCATAACTTATACAGAGAACTTGGCTCAGAGCCATGCAGGCTTTGTGAATGCTGCTTCCATCTCTATGAGTTCATATGAGATTTGCTCAAGTTGATCTAGAGGGCCTTGTTCTCTTGGTGTCTCAATTCCTCCTGGTTTTATGCTCTTTCCACCTCCTCTTCCATGAGGTTCATTGAAGTGTGAGGGGAGGTATTTGATGGAGACATCCCACATAGGGCAGAGTGTTCCAAGGTCTCTCCTCCTCTGGGTAATGTTCAGCTGTGGCTCTCTGTATTTGTTCCCATCCTCTGCAGCAGAAGGCTTCCCTGATAATGACTGTACAAGGCATTGATCTATGAGTATAGCAGAGTATAATTAGTACTCACTTTACCACATGTTTTCATTTTGCTTTTTTAGACTAGTAATATTTAATTTAACCCCAGGCCCCTGGACGATCCAGTCTCTGGTTCTTGGTCACCCAAGCAGTGTGGAGTATGGTTCTATCAGGCTGAGTGGGCCTTAAGTTGAATCAGAATTAGTTGATCATTCCCACAAACTTGATGCCAGCATGGTCTTAGTGTATTTTATAGGCTGGACTCATTGATCAAAGGGTTTGCAGCTGTCTTGGTGTTTACATTTTTCTCTTGGTAGTATGCAGACTACCTTCCTATACCAAAGATGTTAGACCATTGGGATGAAAGCTCTGTGTAAGCTCCAGTTTGACTCCTCAATGTTCAATGAGTTGTGTAGGTATTGGCTTCAGCAATGGGGCTTTGACATCAGTTTGTGGAGAGCAACTTATTGTCTTGCCAATAGCCTCAATTGTTTGGGGATTCTCACAGGACCCCTTTGGTCAAAAATTTGATTAGATTTAGCCCAATCCTGGTACTGGAAGCTTCATTTGGTGATAAGAGATGGTTAGTTGGGACTCTGTCTCCCCCATTATTTGGTGATTTCATTTAGATCGCCTTCATATATGTATATATTTTAGAACGTTTCTACTGTACTATGTTTTCATACTACCTCTAATTGCTTTTTCACCTTAGAAATCCTTCCCTGTATCCCCTCCCTCAATCCCCTTTTCACTCCCCTCCTCATTTGTTCCTCCCATTCCATCTCAAAGTCCATCCATAAGTATTTATTCTATTTCCCTTTTCTAATGAGATTTATCTGTTCCCTTTCTTCCCTAAATGAATAACTATGCTCTGTAGTTCTAAGGATTGTAGCACAGATTTCATTGACTACTAACAATATGCAGCTAACATCTGCATATAAATGAACTCATACCATATTTGTTTTTCTGAGTCTGGCATACGTCACTCAGGATAATTATTTTTTTCTAATTCTATCCATTTGGCTACAAATTCCATGATGCCATTTTTATTAATGGCTGAGCAATATTCCATTGTGTAAATGTATCACTTTTTTTTTTTTTTAGTGATTATTCTGTTGAAGGACAAGTTGTTTCAAATTTCTGGCTATTATGAATAAAGCAGCAAAAACATAGTTGAGCAAGTGTTTTTGTGGCAGGCTGGAGCATCATTTGGGTATATACTCAAGAGCTGTATGGCTGAATACAGATCAACTTCCAGCCTCCTCAGGAATCACCACACTGATTTCCATTGTGGCTGTACAGATTCGCACTCCCACCAGCAATGGATGAGTATTCCTCTTACTCCACATCCTTGTCAGCATGAGCTGTCACATATGTTATTGATCTTAGCCATCTTGACAGGTATATGATGGAATCTCAAAGCAGTTTTGATTTACATTCCCCTGATGGCTAAGGATGTTGAACGTTTCTTTAAGTGTTTCTCAGCTGTTTGAGTTCCTCTGCTGAGAATTCCCTGTTTAGATCTGCGCTTCATTTTTTAATTGGGTTATGTGTTTTCTTGATGTCTAGTTTCTAGGGTTCTTTATACATTTTGGATATTAGCCCTTTGTCAGATAAGTAGCTGGTAAAAATCTTTTCCCATTCTGTAGGCTGCTACTTTGAATGGTGCTTTCTTCTGCGCTGCGGAAGCTTTTCAGTTTCATGAGGTCCCATTTACTAGTTGCTGATCTTAGTGCTTGTGCTAACAGTGTTGTGTTTAGAAAGTCATTTCCTGTGCTAATGAGTTGAAGACTATGCCCGACTCTCTTCTGTCAGGTTCAGTGCATCTGGTTTTATGTAGAGGTCTTTGATCCTTTTGGAGTTGTTTTGTTCAGGGTCATAGTATGAATCTATTTGGAGTCTTTTGCATGTAGCCACCCAGTTTGACTAGCACAATTTGTTGAAGGTGCTGTCTTTTCCAGTGTGTATTTATGGGTGGCCTCTTTATCAAAAATCAGGTGTCCATAGGTGTGGAGAGCCGAGCCCCGAGAGGAGCGAGCGGCCTCGTGAACAAAGCCCTTATTTGGCTAAGCTTGTTGCCATTGGTTGCTTCTGCCTCTGGTGATCTATCCGCTTTTGCTACGTGGCCCATTGGGATTGGCTAAGCTTGGGAGTACTCAACAGCTGAGGGTGGGCCGGGAGGCAGAGCTTAAGTAATGGCTCCAGAGAGGCAGGAGCAGCAGAAGGCATAAGATGAGAGCAGGAGGAAGAAGGCAGAAGTAGGAGAAGCAGGCAGGAGGAGCAGGAGGGAGAAGCATTGTTAAAAGGTTCCTGAAATAAACTGCAAAAGGAAGAGCTTGTGTTGTCGCAGCTTTCTTGCCAGAAGAGGAGGACGTAACACATAGGTGTGTGGGTTTACATCTGGTTCTTCAATTTGATTTCATTGATTATCCTGTCTTGTTTTTATACAAATACCATGTAGTCTTTTATTACTATTGCTTTGTAGTACAGCTTGAAATCAGGAATAGTGATCCCCTCCAGCAGGTCCTTATTATTCAGGATTGTTTTAGCTATCCTGAAATTTTTTTTTTTTTGTATTTCCACATGAAGCTTAAAATTTTCAAGTTCTGTGAGGAACTGTCTTGGAATTTTGATGGGGATTGCATTGAATCTGTGTAAGCTGCTTTTAGCAAGATGGGCATTTTTTACTATGTTAATTCTACCAATCCATGAGCATGGGAGATCTTTCCATATTCTGATTTATTTTTAAGTTTTTCCTCAAAGACCTGAAGTTTTTTTTTAAAAGATTTATTTATTTATGATTTATTTATTTATTTTCTTTATATGAGTACTCCATTGCTATCTTCAGACACACCAGAAGAGAGCATCAGATCCCATTACAGATGATTGTGAGCCACCATGTGGTTGTTGGGAATTGAACTCAGGACCTCTGGAAGACCAGTCAGTGCACATACCACTGAGCCATCTCTCCAGCCCAAAACCTAGTTTTTAATCATATGTCTCATTTGCTTGATTAGAGTTACCCCAAGATATTTCATATTATTTGAGGCTATTGTGAAAGATGTTCTTTTCTGATTCCGTTCTCAGTCTGTTTGTCATTTGTATTATAAGAGGACTACTGATTTTTTAAAATTAATTTTGTATCCAGCTACTTTGCTGAATGTGTTTATAAGCTGTAGGTATTCCCTGGTGAAATTTTTTGGATCACTTATATATACCGTCATATCATTTACAAATAAAGATACTTTGACTCCTTCCTTTTCAATTTGTATCCCCTTGATCTCCTTTAGTTGTCTTCTTGCTCCATCCTCTGACTTCAAGTACTATATTAAATAGGCATGGAGAGAATGGATAACCTTGTGTGTTCCTGATTTTGGAATTGCTTTAAGTTTCTCTTCATTTAAGTGAATGTTGGCTGTAGGCTTGCTGTAAACTACCTTTACTATGTTGGGGTATGCCTTTTGTATTCCTATTATCTCCAGGACATTTATAATGAAGAGTTGTTGAATTTTGTCAATGGCAGTTTCTGTATTTAATGAAATAATCTTGTTGTTTTTATCTTTTGGTTTGTTCATATGGTAGATCACTGTTGACTTCCATATGTTGAACCATCCTTGAATCTCTGGGATGAAGCCTACTTGATTATGGTGGATGATCTTTTGATGTGTTCTTGGATTCTACTTGCAAGTATTTTATTGAGAGTTTTTGCATCTATGTTCAAAAGGGAAATTGGTCTGTAATTCTCTGTGGAGAGCTTTTGGTGCCGCTTATAGCAATTTGCTGCTTATAGAAATTTGGCAAGTACTTGTCACTGGGCTCAAGGAAGTAGGCTCAGATAACAACATTTGGGCTAATGCAAGGATAAAGGTAAACACAACCAAGGAATGTATGACTTCCCTTTTGTCTTGGTAATCCTGATAAGCCCTAAGACCCAGTGACTTGGGGGCTGTGTTTGATTACTACTTGGTATGGTCTCTTTGTTCTTTGTCTTTGATCTAAGAACTGACCTTATTCTCTGCTAGTACCTAGAATGGTATAAAAGCTAGCTGTGAAAAATTAAAGCCGCTTCACTCTCAGCACTGGCCGGAGTCCTGCTATAATGTTTGTCTAATTGACTTTTTCTTTTCAATCCTCACTTCTGCGCTCAAGACCCTGTTGACTGACTGAGCTTGCTTGGTCAATTCTCTTAGTTAAGTTTTTATGTGGTTTGGTTATCAGGGTAACTGTGGCCTCATGAATTGGGCAATATTCCTTCGGCTTCTATTTTGTGGAATAAGTTTGTGTAAAGTACTTATCAGATCTTGATTTAACATTGGTAAGTGGTATGTATCAAAAAAAATTAACCATTTTTTAAAAAAGATTTTTCAATATGGTGGAATACAGGTTTTAAAGTATGTCTTTATGATTGTCTGTATTTCCTCTGTGTCTGTTGTTTTGTTCCCCCATTTCATTTCTAATTTTGTTAATTTGGACATTATCTCTTTGCCTTTTAGTTAACTTGGATAAAGATTTGTCAATTTTATTGATTTTTCTCAAAGAAACAACTCTTTGTTTTATTGATTATTATATTGTTTTGTTTGTTTGCATGTTTCTATTTTATTGATTTCAGCCCTAAGTTTGATTGTTTCTTGCTGTCTACTCATTTTGGATGTGATTTCTTCTTTTTGTTCTAGAGCTTTCAGGTGGGCTGTTAAGTTGCTAGTACGAAATTTCTCTAGTTTTTTTTTTCTTTTAATGTAGGCGCTTAGTGCTATGAACTTTCCTCACAGCACCACTTTCATTGTGTCCTATAAGTTTGTGTAAGTTGTGTTTTCATCTTAATTGATTCTAGAAAAATCTTAATTTCTGCCTTGACCTATTTTTCATTCAATAGGGAGTTGTTCAGTTTCCATGAGTTTGTGACCTTTCTGTTGTTTTCTGTTGTTGGTGACATCCATCTTTAACTTGAGGGGGCCAGATAGATAAAGGGTATTATTTTAATTTTCTTGTATCTGTTGAGACTTGTTTTGTGTCCAAGTATGTGGTCACTCTTGAAGAAAGTTTCCTGAGAAGCGGAGAAGAAGGGTGTTTGGGTGAAATGCTCAGTTAACATCTGTTAGAGCCATTTGGTTCATAATGTCTGTTAGCTCTAGTATTTCTGTGTTTATATCTAGATGACATGTGTATTGGTGAAGGTGGGGTACGGATGTCTCCCACTATTAGTGTGTGAGGGTCAATATATGATTTAAGGTGTAGTGGATTTCTTTTACAAACTTGGGCATCCTTGTGCTTGAGGCATCGATATTAAGATTTGAGATATCTTCCTGGGGGATTTCCTTTGATGAGTGTGTAGTGCCTTTCCTATTTCTTCTGCTCAGCTTTGATTTGGAGTATATTTTATCATATATTAAAATGGCTACACCAGTTTGCTTCTCAGGTCAATTTCTTGGCATATCTTTTCCCAATCCTTTACCCTGAGGTGATGTCCAACCTTAATGTTAAGTTGTGTTTCTTGAATACAGCAAAAGAGTGGATCCTGTTTTCATATCCACTTTATGTTAACTTGAGGGGGCCAGATAGATAAAGGGTATTATTTTAATTTTCTTGTATCTGTTGAGACTTGTTTTGTGTCCAAGTATGTGGTCACTCTTGAAGAAAGTTCCCTGAGAAGCAAAGAAGGGTGTGAATTTTTCTTGTGTGTCTTATCTTTATGCTATGTTGTTTGAAAGTTAAGTTAGCCACTAAGTGTCAACATCATTTCAGTAGACTAAGGCTTATCTACAGAGAGTATAGAAAGATACAGATATTTCTCACATGAGATATTTGAAGACCGAAATTTCAGATATTAACAGAAGTCATTTAGATACTTGGAACATTGATGAATTGGCCAGAGATTTAAAAAACAATCTA
>NW_022196904.1:126763398-126784844 GCF_008632895.1 Mastomys coucha
TGTTTGTCAAAGCCGAATCCTGTGCCCACCTGGCCAGAATCCCTTGTCCCGCGGAACAGGGACCCCGCAAGAAGTCCCGGTCCGTGGCATGGGCCTTTTTCTTAATTGAGAAATTGAGACCATTGATATTGAGAGAATATCAATGAGCACTGATTGCTGATGATTCCTTTTATTTTGTTGTTGTTGTTGTGGTGGTGGTGGTAGTGGTGTGTGTGTGTATGTGTGTTTCTTCTTTGACTTTCCTGGTCTGGAATCATTTGTTACTGAAAGACTGAATTTAGAAATTTGGAAAAAGCATGTTAATGGAAATGCATTAATGTATAACCTTTACTTAAAGAAGGCATAGGAAGTCTCTGTCATGAGCCAGGAAGGTGGACTGGTAGTTCCAGGAACAGGATAGCGGTCAGCTATTAAGAAGATAACATTGCCCAGAATAAGGAACAGGACAGCGGTCAGTCATTAAGAAGATAGTATTGACCAAACCACATTCCTCTAGACAATGAGTGAGCAGAATGACTTCCTTGTGACCTGACTCAGCTAGGTAGTGGGTTCCTGTGGAATTTTCCATTGTTCTCTTGTTATGTTTCCTTGGTAACCCTTTCACCCCCCTAGTTTGTGTTTTTTCCCTTTAAATACCCCTTACTCCTTGGGCTCATGGTCGAACCCCTCTGGCCTGCCAGGCTATGAGTTCGACCCAGATCTGGCCTGAATAAACTTCATGTGATTGCAGCAAGATCGGTCTCTCGTGAGTTATTGGGTGGTCATGTTATCCTGAGACTTGAATGAAGGTCTCCCCAGCTATGGGGGTCTTTCAGTTACCTGTGTTTTCTTGAATGTAGTTAACCTCTTTAAGTTGGGGCTTTTCTTCCAGCACCTTCTGTAGGGATAGATTTGTAGATAGATATTGCTTAAATTTAGTTTTACCATGGAATGTCTTATTTTCTCTATTTATTGTGATAGAAAGGAAGTTTTTGCTGAGTATGTAATTATATGGTAATTCTGATATGTTTCTTGGTCATTTTCTTTTCCAGCTTTTAGGTTTCTGTCTTTGGTCTGTACATTTTGTGTTTCGATTATTATGTGGTGGTAGGATTTTCTTTTCTGGTCCTGTCTATTTGGTGTTCTGTAAGCTTCTTGTACCTTTATAGGTATCTCCTTTAGATTAGGAAAAATTTCTTTTATGATTTTGTTGAAAATATTTTCTGGGCCGTTGACCTGGGTTTCTTTTTCCTTCCTCTATTCCTATTATTCTTAGCTTTGGCCATTTCATACTGTCCCAGATTTCCTGGATGTTTTGTGACAGGATATTTTTAGATGTAACATTTTCTTTGACTGAGGTATTCATTTCTTATATCTCGTCTTCAGTGGCTGAGATTTTCTGTTCCATCTCTTGTATTTCTGTTGATGAAGCTTGCTTCTGTTCTTCCTGTTCAAGCTCCTGAATTTTTCATTTCCAGAATTCCCTAAGTTTGTGTTTTCTTTATCAATTCTGTTTCCATGTTCAGGTCTTGAACAGTTTTATTAATTTCCTTCCACTGTTCATTTATGTTTTCAAAGATGTCTTTAAGGGATTTAATAATTTCCTCTTTAAAGACTTCCACTATCTTCACATCGGCTGTTTTAAAGTCTTTTTCTTGTCTTTCAGCTATTGGGTTATTCAGAATATTGGAATATTCAGGGCCTGCCGTGGAAGGGCTGCTGGGCATATTGTCCTGGCTGTTATTGTGTTTTTACGGTAGTGTCTAGACATCTGGGTTCACCCAGACTGTAATTCTAGGTGCTGATATCCGGTCTTGTCTCTCTTGGGTGGGTGTTTTGTTTCTTTGATTCCTCTGTGGTTCTTAAGGAGTGTGTGAGTGTGAGTTGCCTGGCAGTAATCCTTCTATGGTCCTGATAGGTGCTGTTATTGCTTCCCTGTCAGGATTGGCCTTGTCAGGAGAGTGATTTTTTTTTTTTATTTGCTGGTGTCACTCTGGTTAGGCTGCCCATGCCTAGTGGATGGCCCATATCCATGAGCATATGATGTGGACCATCCCCTAGCACTGCCTGGATGGCTTGAGTTCATAGGAAAGAAGACATGGGGTTGGAGGGGAGAGTAGGCATGGATATGATTGAAATACATCACATCTGTGTATGGAAGTATAAAGAATAAATACAAAATATTCCATAAAATAGTTTCTCCTTAAAATTCAAATCATGTCCAACTGTGCGAGTTTTGCACATTTTATATGATATGTCAAATGAAGTAGCAGGCACCTCCCCAGACCCCCACCCCATTGTGTGGCCACAGTAAATATTTGGTGACATTACTCTGTTTCTCCCTGAAGGATACCTTTTCAGTGTCTGTTTTCCAGACAAAGGAATCATTTGACTGGTGTGTACCAGGGAAGGAAATGGGGCTGGGCCTAACTTTTGCAGAGCCTCTACTTGGTGCTGACATCATATTCTCAGATCTGGTACCTTATCTACTTTTTCCATACAAGCAATGAATCTCAGAAAGGCCAGAGGTCTGGTCATGGTGACTATCTATGGTGGCAGATCCAGAAGCAACCCTAACTGTTACGCTCTACGTGATTCTAGTGAGTGCTGGAGGTTTTTTCTTTTTTATGTGAAACTCTACAGTGAGATGTATGGAAGTGTTTTCTTTGTGCCACATGTGTATAGACTCACACACAGAGCTGGTAAACTAGCAGCGACCCCTGCAGAAAAAAATGGTGGTCAGCATGCCCAGATGTTATTTAAGCTACTACATGAAGCTCTGTTACACGCTTGGCTTAAAGGTTCTCATAGTAGTTTAAAAGTATTTAAGCCAGAACCAAACCAAGCCAAACTAAACCAAACCAAACCAAAAAAAAAAAAAAAAAAAAAAAAAAAAAAAAAAAAAAAAAAAAAAAAAAAAGTCATGTACATGCCTGATACATTATTAATAAAGCAAACAAAGGAAAAAAAACAAAAAAAGCAATGAGTTTTTGAAAAGTAATTTTAACTTTGATGTGGCCACATAGATTTGAGAGGGGAAATAGGGTCATTTTGAATCATGTTCTCCAAGTCTTCAAATGAGGCAGAGAAATGTATAATGAAGCCCAAAGGAAAGAATTTTGACAGATGAAAGCCTAAATCTCTTCCAGAAGAATAAAATATTTGGTAAAATATTTTTCTTGTAAGTCTTCTTAGCAGTGTAGGGAATTCTTGAATGACAGCTTGGAGTCATGCCCTTTCAGACGGGTGGATGCTGAGGTCGTATGCTGCAAGGGGTAGTTTCTGTCCTGGGAGGGTTAAGGCCGCCTTGCTTTCAAGTCTGAACTGTCTCAAGCTTAAGGCACGGGACACGCTTGTCATCTGTTCCTAAATGTCTGGCTTTGAAATCCCCATGTTGAAAATGTAATTAATGGCTTGATTGATTAGTGTGGGTTGCTGGGAAGTCTCACAGAATCCCAGCGCAATGCGTTGTCTCATAGGTCTGGCAGCATCTATTCCAGATGCACTTTTTTTTTTTTTTTCTGTTGTGTGGCTACAGTGGTAATCATTCCCAGTTTTTTCCAGCATCCTCGTGGTCTCTGGAGATCCTGGACTTTGACACCACTGCTCCTATCTCTGATTCTCTCTTCACATGACATTCCCCTGCACATTCTAGTAAAAACAGTCGACATGAATGCAGGGCCCATCTTAGCTTAGTATGACCAAATTACATCTGCAATGTCATATTTCAAAATAAGAATGATCACATTCTAAATAGTAGATGAATGCGACTCTGGGTGGGCAGGGAACTAATCCATTACACTAAATAAATAAAACATCTAGCTTAGAGACCCATAAATCAGGGTGAATATGTTACATAAGAGGTTCCTTTAAAAGAAGGAGCTTGGATGTCTTGGTGACACCTAGTGAGTAACTGTGATATTGCAGCTTTGCTCAAGTAGCAATTACAAGTGTGAGACAAATCAAAGAAGCAGAACAAGTCAAGGAATAGCAAACATAGAGTCATTTTTCCCCAGTTTCCTTGGGGTTTAAAGGCTCCCATGATTTTATGACATTGAACATATCATTGTTAGGAACTTGACACTGACCTTGCAGTATTTCCTCACCTCTTGAGTTGTAGGGCTCCCAGTATGTTTCCAGTAGACCCATCTATGTCTACTTAACTGCTTTATTTGTAGTGAATGTGCAAAATGGGACCCACCCTGGTCATAGCATGGAATACATGAAGGTTTCTGTCTTAGTCAGAATTTTTTTTTTCTGTGAAGAGACACTATGACCATAATTACATAATAATATAATTAAATGTTGTCTTATAAAGGACAGCATTTAATTGGGGCTGGCTTACAGTTCAGAGTTCTAGTCCATTATCGTCTTGTCTGAAAGCATAGTGACATGCAGGCAGATTCAGTGCTGGCTAAGGAGCTGAGAGCTCTACATTTGCATCCACAGGCAGCAGGAAGTGAATGCCACACTAGTCATGGTTTTAGCATCTGAAACCTCAAAGCCCACCTCCTAGTGACACACTTCTTCCATCAAAGCCACACCCACTCTAACAAGGCATTTCCTAATAGTGCCACTCCCTATGGGCCAAACATTCAAATGGATCTATATGGGGTATACCTATTCAAATTACCACAGTTGCCACTGAAGAATATATGGCATGGTGCAATGTAGAAATCCACAATGCTGTGATTGGGAAAGTTTTGGGACATTCCTGAGTGAGGACTGCCTGAGGTTTTAGAAAGTGGGTGGATGTGTGACTTAGTGTGACTAACTATTATTAGTTTATTCCTAAAAAGCCAGAGTATAGGGTTTTTTTTGTGCTGTTTTTCCTTTTACTACCTTATTAATATTATATATTTTCATAACCAACTGTTTGTTCAGCTACAGTTTAAGAACATGGATTCTAACATAGGAACAGCAATATAAATTCCATGTCCAAAGCTTGCAGAGATAAAAGCTGTTATTGTGAAGACAAGGAGGGCAAAGCATTGAATGTGGTTTGAGGCAGTTGCCAGACGCAGTGTGAGACAGGGGAGTAGAGTTAGGACCTGCTTTCCTCTAGGTCCCTCTGGATAAGGATGCTTCATGTAGAGTTCTGAGCTGGCCTTTGCTGTTTTCTAAACACACTGGTACACTGCTGCTGTCACAGTAAGTTCCCTAGCTTAGATGAGCAAAGGGTATTGAGTGCCCAGTGTCACCTTGAATCAGTACCTCTGGGCTCCATGAGCTTAGGCAGCTCTTATCCCATGCAGCTCCTGAAGAGCATGCATGCTCCTAGGGTGAAGTGGGATATTCTGGTAGCTTACTATTGAGTCAAGCCTCTGCCCTGTGAGCTTCTTTAATGGTAATTACCTCTTTAAAGGCTCTACGCTACTCAGGTACTGGGTCATACTAGGGGACAGGGCTTTAACATATGTGTTCTGTGACTCTTCCTGAGAAGGTGTGAACAAATATCTATTCATCCTAGATACGTCACCGATGGCAGATGAAAGTAACAATCCACAGAAATCTAGCTTAGTGACATGATAGGTTTATTAGGGTGTCATAGTTGTCCAAGGCTGGCTTCAACAGGTTAGGATAAACTGAAGCAGGGTATAGAGTTGCTGATCGATCACTCAGCTGACTTTTCTCTGAGGAAATAAACTTGATTCTCTGGGGTCTGTGAAATACTTCTTGTGACCAGTGAAGAAACTCTTTGGAGGCCCCAAGAAGAGAGGGAAAAGAATCTCTCTCTCTCTCTCTCTCTCTCTCTCTCTCTCTCTCTCTCTCTCTCTCGCTCTCTCTCTCTCTCTCTCACACACACACACGCATGCACGCATGTGTGCGCACACACCCACACAAAGGCTAGATGGATGAAGCATGCTTCAATAAGCTCCAACAACTTCACATATACACATACATACACACATAGATACATACACAGATACATGCACATATACATACCTACATACACATTCACATGTTGGGTGGATGGAGCAAAGCTCCAATAAGCAAACTCTACTTTTTTTTTCTCTCCCACAGCTGATATGTCTCACCAAAATCTTTCAAGCAGTATAAAAATCACAATGTGGTTACATTCTATTCTTCATCATGTGATCAAATATATGCAGACAAGCATGTTCCCAATGCCCTCACGTGAATGTGAGCAGTTTCCTGCCTTAACCTTGTAGGTTTTATTCAATTCCTGGGTCTTAAAGAGCCTCTTTGGGGGGCTAGAATACCTCAATTTGAAGGAAATTGCCACACAAACTAATATTTTAAGGAAGGACACAATTCAGTCTCTAAATGGGCTCAAAGTTGGGCCTTGATGTTAGTGTTCTCTGTGTCCCAATGGGAGGACTAGGAATCGGTGATTAAGGCATTATTCTATTCCCTTATTTTCAGTTCCAGTTTCAGTTGGGTCTCATGGCTGACTTATTCTTCCCAGAAAGTAATTTCTCTTTTTAGTGGCCAGGGTGGGTTGTTTGAATCTCCAACTGCCTCAGTCACACCATGCATTTCACCTTCTGCTTACAAGCCACCCTAGGCCACCATGGGGACATTGGACTTTGTTGCCTTTCACAAGAGCCCACTGAGGCCCTTGTCCCAACTTCTGTGTCTCTGTGATCTACACAGTCCTCTGACACCCCATTTGGTCCTACAATCTGCCATGGTCCTCTTATTCTTTTCTGGGTTTGGGAAAGAAAAAAAAAATCAGCCTTTGCTCTGCAGTATCTTAGCAGAAGTCCTGTAGACTTACAGCCTGTCAAATGTCCATGGATTTTTTTTTTTTGACATTTGATAAGCTGTAGGTGGGTTAACAGGCCAGCATGCAGATGGAGCAGCCATGCCTTTGATTTCTGTGACCCAGACAGCCTGTCTGATGAATGGTTGACTTTTTCCACAGAAAACCTTTGAAATGGCCCTTGGTGAAAGGATACTGGCCCACTTGGCCTTGTCTCCCCATTTCCTTTTCCTTGCTAAAAACCAGTAACTTATATCCCTAAAGCTAGCCCCCAACTTCTACTCCACTATTTGGCCACTTCTCCCTCCTGAGGCTGATTACCAAGGTCCAGCTATCCAAGTATTCAAGTCTAGCAATCAAAATCCCCTTTTGGCTTGCTTAATTAACGTGCCAAATTAAAATTAAAGATCTCATCCTAACATAGGGTTTTCCCTTTTCCCTTTATAAACTGCCATTTTCCTGTGTGCCATGTCCATCTCCTCTATCCAGAGGCAGTCCTTTGTCTGGGACAAACACCCCTTCTCCTTCTCCCTTGTTCCTTTCCCCTTCTTCCTTATCCTCTAATTCCTGTCCGTATTTTATTCCTGCCCTCTGTTTCTCTAGGACGGATAAATCTCCTTTGTGCTGAGACCTTGGTTTTGGGGGTCCTGATCCAATTGATACTTTCTCTTACACTCAGAACAAGAGTGAAAGAGTTCAGGTAACGATGTGGGATGGTTAGTGTCATTAACTTGACAGGCTGTGAAATTACTGAGAACACAAGCTTCCATGTGCACTTGTGAGGAATTATTTAGTCTCTGAGTGTGCATGTGAGAGATTATCTTGATGAGGTCAATTGCTGTGGAAAGGCCCAACTAAACTGTGGACAGGACCATTCCCTGCATGGGGGTCTTGATCTGTGTAAATGGAAAAATTGAGACGAGCACAGTATTCATTGCTCTCTGCTTTCTGATTGTGGATATAACGTGACCAATGTCCTGCTGCCTGACACCCTCTCTCCTATGATGGGCACCCTTGAACTATGAGCCAGAGTCAACTCTTTCTCCCTTAAGTTGTTTTTGCCATGAAATTTTATCACAGCAACTGAAAAGTCACCAAGACAGCTCACCAGCTTTATTTTGAAGCCAGGGAAAATACTGTGTGGAGGTAATATACCAAGAGAGTAGGAGCATTCAACAGTGACATCATTTCAGAATGAATGGCACCCACTAAAGTTACGTAGAAAGGCAGAAGTTTAGCCTGAGTTTGCATTATCAACTGCTTTAGATTTTGAGATTTAAGGAAAAATATTTCGCACTCTTCTGAGTTGTATATGTGAAACTTCACACGCCATTGCTTCACATTGATGCTGTGCTCAGGCCTCGGCTTCCTGTTCTTTTCTCTTGCTTAAACTCATGTTATGACCTTAGTATCTTACCTCATCAGCTATCAAATAATAAAGCAAGCCAAGAGGGGATCCATTCTAATTACTTCTTTGAAGTTTTATGGGTAATGTATATGGGCTGAGCAAGCCTGCGGGTGAATAACCTTCGCTACACTGGAATACTCCATCCTCTGATGAGCATAATTAATGCCCGAGTCTATAAAAGAGCTGTGTGTGCCTCATAAAACTTGGAGAAGGCATAAAACCCCTCTTGTGACCAGGGTTGCCATGGTTACTGTTTGGGGAACAGTTTATTATTGATTCCCAGCCCCCTCCCCAGGGTAGTCATTCATAGATTTGTGAGTCTCAGTGTGCCCCTGATGTGTCTCTCATTTTAGCCCTACTGTTGCCAGGCCTGTGCTCGGAGGTTGCATGCTAAGATGCAGGAATGTGGGCAACTGTGTGATCATGGGGACATTTTGGGGACATCTTGGGGATACTGGAGGTTGGACAGGATGAGTCAATGTAAAAGGTTTTATTAGATCCTACCACATACACAAGATGGACTTGTGAAGGGGAGAGATCCTTGAATTGGTGGGTGGTTATATGCCTCCTGAAGACCAAGCTTTTTGAAGTCCAGGGGCCACTGAGTTGTCCTGGTTGATCTGAATGACAGGAGTGCCAACATTTTGTGTTTTTCATATTCTTGATTTCCATCCTTGCCCAAGACAGTGGACAGTTGAAGGAGAGCCATGGCTTGGGTCCCAGAGTCATACATAATGGACCTCAGGCACCATGGACCCATAGAGCTGGGAGGGAAGCCCTGCCTCTCCTCAGTAACAACACTGAGGCCGTAAGTTAGCCCCATGACCTTCCAGAGCCTCAGTGTGCTCATTTGAGAAATGGAGGTCCCTGTATTAGTGTGAAAGACAGGCACGATGAAATGCGATGTTAGCATTGAGCCTGAATCCACAATGGGCCAACTTCCCGTAGCTCTTTGCTGCTCTCCTTGTTGGTTTCAAGGTTGGTCCTGCACATTTGCTTTCACCTTGGGCTGGCCCTGCAAGCGAGGCCCTTCTCAGCTGATGATGAACTGTTAGTTTTTTTTTTTGGAGTCTGGACGAGGATAATGATGAATGTGGCCTCAGAGAAAGGCTGTGGAAAAGTAAAGGAGGAAGAGCTTGGGAAGATCTTCAAGGTCATGGGCATAAACCATCCACACACAGCATCTTCTTATGGTTTCCTTGGAGAAATATAGCCAGGATTTGCTTGGCAATGACTTCCATGGCCATGCAGCAGGCAGACCTGTAAGGGATTCAAGCAGCAGGTGTGTTAGCTCAAGTTTGGGTGGATCCAATGTAGGCAGGCCCCAATTCGGGCAGCTCTGATACAGCCATACTGAAAATGGATATGTCTTGCAAGGTCTGGTGGGGTCATCTGTCCTGGGGACCCAGAAGAAGAGAACACTGCTACTCTTCCCAAGCCTGAGACAAGAAAAAGTGGTTTATAGGATTCATAGGAAAGAGTCTGCAGCTGGACCCTAACCTTTAGCCCACATGGGCAGTACAGAAGAGGCACACAGACCCAACTTTGAGTTAGGAGAAGATAGTACTTGGAGGGATCAGCCTGAAGCTTAGATGCCAGTGGGCAAGGATAGAGGGAACAATGCCAGCAGATCTGCTCTGTGTCAGCATTGTTTCATGGGGTTAAAGCTGGTGCTGACCCTGAGCAGTGTTGTCCCTGTATAGTGGTGGCTGTTCTACATTCTTGCTATTCTGCTATGGACCGGCTAGTCCTCTCCTCCTCAGTGGGATATGCAAATCAGGATGGAGTCAAGCATACAGCCTGGTGGGCCCCATGTTTCAGGAGGGTGTTCTGAGTCTCTAGGCATGCTGGTGGTGCTGGTGACCCTACACAGCAATGCAGTGACATCCAAGGTCTGCCTGTAGATGTGGAAGGGAGGTGGTAACGACATGACAACACCTATATCCATGTGATGTGTGTTTGGTTGTGCACTATGGCAATTGTCTCTGATCCTTATAACTTTACTCAAGGGAAGGATGTTTCTCTGTAAACAGCCTTGGGATAGATCTATGAGCAGAACTATTGTTGTCAACTCACTTTCCCTCACTTGCTGGGAATATAACCATGATCCTAGGGGAGGCCCTGGTAGGAGAGGAGATTCCATAGAAATGCTGTGCCCCTTCTTTGGCTGGTTATCTACCTATCAGCTCTGTTCACTTGCAAAGTCAGTTCATTTGCCAGAAACACAAGATACAGAGCTTAAAACTGACCTCCAAAGAAAGAATCTAAAAGGCTTCTACCCTGAATCCACCAAAGGAATGGACCCAGGGACAACTTGGTCCACCAGGCCTGGAATGGGTGGGATCTTACACCCCACAAACCTGATTCTTTCCTCTTTGGTAATGTAGGCTTTTTAACATTTCACTTCCCTTAGCCCAGACCTGAATTAAAAAACTATTTCTGTAACAGCAGAAAGAGACATCCTGGGGCCCAGATCCCCTCTGACACGGAAAGGCCTGGTTAACCTGTCTCACACTTAAATTTACATTCCTCTAGCCCTTTGCCCATGGTTTCTTATGAATTTTTATATAGCCACGGGCACAGGAGGTAGGAAATTAGAACCACCCTAGTTTGGTCAAATTGCAAATAAATCCACTTTCCATTACCTATTTCTGTTTCCTAATTCCTCTTAAAATACAGGGGAAGTAGGTGGCAGCTTTATAGACTGCAGGCCTCATAGCAGGAATACATCACTGGAATTCTTCCATGCTCAGGCAGCTCTCCAGTTTTGTGGTCTTCACCTTTTTTTTTTTTTTAAATGACCAAGTCTGTGCTGATGAACATGGGCATCGTCCAAATGCGTTAATTTAAAAGGAAGCAAGTCAAAGGCCCTGCTCCTCAGTCACGCCAGTCACATCGCATGTGTGTGAAAGGCACCTGTGGCTGGGCTGTTATTTTGGCCAGCACCAGGTTAGAAGGTATCGGTGCAGAAAGTTGTGGCTGGCCGCCCAGGACTAAACGGCCCATGATTGCTATCTTAAGTGAGACAGTGGCTTTTTTAAAAGGTTGCCCCTGGATTACTTTTCTCCTTCCTGTAACAAAGTATCTGTCAAAAGCAGCCTGAGGGAGGAAAGGTTTATTTTGGCCTGAGATTTGTAGGGATGAAGTCCATGTGGAAAGGAAGAGGGAGGAACCCAATGAGGCTGGCCATATTCCATCCATGTCCAGGACATAGAGAGAGACAAATACTGGTGCTCAGCTCACGTCCTTCTCTCCTCCCTTTCTTTCAGTATGAAAACCACATCCACAGTGCTTCTCCAATTCACGATGGCTCTTTCCTCTTCAATTCATCCTCTCTGAAAGCATGGTGAGGTGTGTTTGTGGTTGCAAACCCAGTCAAGTTAGCAAACAAGATTAACCACACTATTCCCCTTCTTGGGGAGGGAAGAAACTTAAAAAGACTGGACTGATCAGTCTGAGTGGCAGTGGCTCTGCCTGCTCACTGGGCTGAGACTCTGCAGAGGCTGTTTGCCCTTTGAGGAACATACTTCCCCTCCTCCTGAAGCCCAGGCTGCACATTCCTGCTGGGCTGTACCGCTCCATCGCCTCCCAGTGTTCATCTTTGCATGCAAGACCAGGGCTTGGACTGTGTTTTCCTTTGTAGACAGGATAAAAATAAAAATTCCAGTCTGAAACCTGGTTTGTAAAATGCAATTTAACACTAATTAAAGCAGTGTTTCCATTTCCTCAAAATTGGTCATATGTATTATTTCTTATGGTTGCTATAACTCGGTGCCTTAAAAACAACAGCTGATTTTTCATTTGTTGTTCTGGAGCTCAGAGGTCAGAGAGCTAAAAGTGGCCTGTATGGTGGTGTGCCTTCCTCTCTGGAGTGAGGGCTGCTTCAGGAAGAATCCTTGCTTCCGGCTTTTTCCAAATACTAGAGCTGTATTTCTTGTATGCTTTGGTTCCTGGCCTCTCCCTGTCTTTTCTTCTCTTACAAATGATTGTGTGTTAGCATCTCACTTCACTTGGCACACACATAGCCTTCCTTTCTTGACTTGAATATCCAGGTCTCCCCCTTTAAAGGAGCCCTTTAGTTAGGGCTTGTGTAGATAATCCAGTATATTTCCAGCTTTAGGGCTCACTGTGGTTAAGATGTGGTGTAGCAGCATCCATGCCCAAATCTATGTGAAGCAAGTGTTTCCTACCCCTTGAGGGTCCCCAGGACAGCCGAGTGAGTCTGTCTGCTCTGGTCTAGACTTGGCTGGGCTCATCTGGGCGGGCTTTTGTATTTGTGGTCATCTGGCAGGCTGGCTGGTGTAGGCTGGACTCATCAGAGATACCCTTTCCCTGCTCTGTTTCATGTCCTTGCATCTTTGTCCATAGGCTCATCCCGGGCTCATGTAGCTCTGCCCTCACTATAGAGAAAAGGGAAGAAACATAAACACACAGTCCCTTTTAGCTTCTTAGAAGCAAGTTGGCTGGTGTTACGCTGGTTAAATGTATCCCAAAATCCAGCATTAGAGGGGTCTATAAAGTCAGAGAGAAAAGAGGAGTGAGCGAAGGTTCTGTTATTGACTCAGCCTGCTACTGTGAACTCTGGAGTCCGGATCATGACTTCTGAGTTCTGTTTCTATCTGCTCTGAGTCTTTGCTATCTTATTGCACACGATCACAAATGCACGTTACTGAGATGCTGTGTGGGTTTAATAAAGCAAGGCATTAAAAGCCCTTAGTAAAATTCTGGGGATGTGATTAAGGCCAATAAATATCATCTACTAATTATCTCCACAGGAAAGTAAATGACAAACAATGTGTGCAGCAATTACCATTTTTGCTCATGTCACCGTGGAGGCCATTTTGCTGTCAAAGCTCTTGCTTCTTTCTCCTCATAATGGAAGGGAACACGTTAGAATTTGAACTTGGGAAGCATTCAACTGGAAGTCTTCAAGAGATCCCAACTCAGGCAGAAGTGAAGATGGGTTAGCTAGTAAAACTGTTTAAATGCATGGAACTCCAAGAAAGGGGTATGTGCACTTTGTCTTCCAAAAAAAAAAAAATCTAATTTTGTTCTTGTTTCCAAGTGGAATTAGTGGTTTTAATAGCAGGTGTATAATTGACCTTAACTATTATTTATTAAAAGTGATGATTCTCTGTGTTGACATGTCAGATGGAAATCCATAAAGAGTTGGTGCTTCAGTGCCTTCCCTCCCTTATGCAAACAATGTCAGCCTGAGAAAGGGTGTGATTAAGTTGGAAGCTGCCCAATATTTAAGCTTGTGAATAATGAAGGCTTTTGAACTTTAATTTAACATTGAATGACTCTGATTAAATATCTAAAATAAAGAGGCTTTGGGGAATTCTATTGTTTCTAAACTTGAAGAAAAATAGGATGAATATTCAAGAAATGACAGCCTCTTAAAGCTAATTCCACATGGCTGATGCCATCTAAAATCGAACTTGTCAGTGGTGGTTCAGGCCTGCAGCTTAAAGGCATGGATGGAGCTGGTAAGGTTGGGCTTGCAGGGGCCACCTCCTCCTCAGTAGCTTTCCTGAGGATTCAGTTTGCCCCTGCCAGAGATGCAAGGAGTGTTGTCATGACAATGAAGCACTGCCTTCCTCCACTTCTGTACCTAGAACCCTTCAAGGCATTCTCCAACATGCTGAGAAGTCCTTTCTGACAACCTAACCTCTTCATCTCTGTGTCACACAGGCTTTGATGGTTCCTAGAGAAATGCTTGGAAATCTAGCTGGTTCTCCTGAATCCCCAAATCTACAGTTTTCTTGTGTTCTTCTCACTGAGTGACACTCCATGCTGGAGTCTTGATGTGGGGTGACAAGACTCATGATTATTATCAGAGAAATAGGAATCCGGATTTCATGGTGGCAAACCACAGATTCTGGGTTTACATAGGGAAGGACCATGTCTCTGTACCTTTGTGAGCACAGTGCCTGCCACAGAGACACTTCTTGACTGACGTTGCTTGGTCTGTGTTTGGTGACTGACCTTTTAGAAGGATAAAACTGTAATCCTTAAGCTCTGAAAATTAGCTTTCTTAACTCTGTATCCACCAGGCTGTGATTCCAGGATGGGTCTACTCTGGTATGCACTTCTGTAGGACTATGTTATAGGTTGGCTTCTCCCTAAGCAGATCTTAAGATAGAGAACTTCAGGGGTAGGGGCAGGAATGAGAATTAGATAGGTAGAGAGAGAGAGAGAGAGAGGAGAGAGAGAGAGCGCACAGAGATGTAGCCTAACCCAGCTTGGCAGAGCTCTGAGGCACATGATACCATCTCAGGTACTCGCACTGGGATCTGCCCCTCACCCCATCAGTCACTGGCTTCTCCGGAAAGGGTGTCCTTGGTCATGTTAAGTAGCTAGCTCAATAGAAAAGAAGGATTACCCAAAAGAATTGTCAACCTCCATAGTAGAACTGCTCGTTTGCTGGGCACAGGCTTGGGCAGAGATGCCATCGAAGTTGGTAGGATCTAGAGGGAACTTGTTGAATGTGACCCCAGGCTGGATGGCTCTCTGCAGATGGGTAGGCTCTGATGGTAGGCAGATAGAGCCTGCCTGTAGAGCCTCATCACTGCAGCAAGTCATTTGAAGAGGAAAAACCACTGTGGAGTATCTCCGTGGTTACTATAGCTGAGACCTTTGCATCCCTTTTCCTATGTGTATTATGGGAGCAGCTGCTTGAAGACCCCAGAGACCTTTTTTTTCTGGAGGAGAAAGGGAGTGGAGAACAGTTCCCACAATTCCACTGACCTTAGAGTCTTTCCTGAAACTCATTGAAATCCCCTTCAAAATCTCTTCTCTATATGCACTGCCTCAATACAGGCCCCAAAGCAACAAGGCAAGCTGACCCTAGATCAAGCCTACAAGACTATGAACAGTAAAACTTTCCTCTTCTCAAGTTTCTTATCTCAGGTACTTTGTTACCAGAATGGTAACAAGATTAATTAACATTTGTTAACTGTACATTTGGTCCAATAAAAAAAAAATGAAACAAATTTTTTTACAGATGCAATTATTTGCCAGTGTGTAGAATATGTAATCATTTACTGAGATCTCTCTGTGTGTTTTTTCTTTTTTTCAGTAAGACTTGAAAGCACAACCCCCAAACCTGAGTTTCATATATGAAGCATGCATGTAGGATTTAAAGGGAGTTTGATTTTTCAAAGCTTTCTTACCAGGGTGCCAGGGACACCTGGGTGCAAGTTCCATGGACTGTGTGACATGACCAGCAGGAATTTTCCCCTACTGGTTCTGGAGACTGGACCCCAACAGAGATTTCCCCTTGTGTAGTGATTCGAATGAAAATGGCCCCCTTAGGCCCTTAGGGAGTGGCACTATTGAGTTTTCAGAAGCTCAAGCCAGGCCCAGTGTCACTCTCTCTTCCTGCTGCCTACTGATGGGGATGTAGAACTCTCAGCTCCTTCTTTAGCACCAAGTCTGTCTGTATGCCGCTGTGCTTACCTGCCTCAGACCTCTAGCCAGGACTAGCTTAACACCACTAGTTTGGGGACACAACCATGAGCAATGCCTGCACAGTCCCCTCCTCCTGACTGCAGAAAGTATAAGGTTAGTCTCAAGAGGCATCCTGCCTTTCTCAGGCTGCATCTGAGGTACGTAGTGCTGAAGCCACTAGGGGTCTGCATGGACCCCTCAGCATAGCAAACAAAGCAAGGGAGCGGGGGCAACCTGCAATGTCTCCTGGTCCTGGGCCTTAGGCATCTGGCATAGATGCTGTGGCAGAAAGTAGATAACACAGCTACCATATGGCTCTAAAAGGCATTTTGGTACAGTTTGCTTTCCTACCACACACCATCTGTGCTCATTGGTCAAGTTGACTATGCTGGCTGCATTGTTTTTAAAAAGAGTTACCTGGGCAATTCTCTGGATTTAAATTAGATCACCCTTCTGGGATGTCAGTTTCTCTCCCTGTCTGAAGCAGCATCCTCCCACCAGCCACCGTGCCCCTGCTCTGGATGAACACAGGGTATCCTGGCAGTGTCTCTGGACGCTCTAGCCCACATAGTCTATTCTCTCTGAGAAACTAGTGAAGTGAGCTCATGCTCTGGTTTAATTACATGTAACCTCTGTATAAGTATCTGACTGGCCACTTTAGTTACATCTTCCGTAAGGCACTCCTTCCCCCATCATCCCATCACTATCTGAGGGACTTCCTAGCCCTCCCTTTCAGGGCACATGGTGTCTTAAAGCCTTAAGACTCTTTCTCCCTCCTCATGACCCTGTTAACTACTCATCTCTCAGGCCAAAGTTTTCCTCGCAGAGTCCCCCAGACCCCAGACCAGGCCCCTTCTGCACTTTCATGGCAGCTGCACTTTTCTTCACTAGCTTTCACTGCACTTTGACTGAGTCAGTGATTATATGTCCAGTCCTGATCATCTCTATGACATGAGTGGCCATCCTAATCCCCACTGGTAGAGCATGCCCAATATGCAGCTGCTCAGCTAGGGAATATGTGACAGGATAAATAAGGAATTTGAAAGTGTCCCCAAGGGTTACTGAAAACTCCTGGCACTTGATCAAATACCTGATTTGACTAAGACCCTCTGATTTCCTAAAAAGTTAGAATATTGGTACAAATGTGGTAGGTATATGTGTGCAGGATGCAAAAATAAAATGGTCACCTGGATCCTATTCCACATGTTTGTTCCCTCAAAGCTGTTATTAGTGATGGCAAATTCCCATAGAGCTCTTCCCATGGCATAAGAATGAAGGCCATGTCATATACACCAACTAGCACAATCCTGCAACATCATGTTTTCCAGATGAGAAGAAGAGTGCACAGCAGTTGATAATGTGCCTGAGGCTACACTGCTAGGAAGAGACACTGCTCCATGATGAACCCATGTGATCTTGCTCCCTGAGCACCATCATCAGCTGCCAAAGAGGGCTGGGGGGAATTCCAGATCTGTTTCCATCTTCTGGAGGTCTGAGGGGTTGTTCACTAATTTACATAGTTGATTCCCTTCTGATGGACATCCAGACTACTGTAAATGAATAACTTAGTGTTTAATCTTTGTACAATTTCTGGGTGCTTTCCTTAAGTCAAATCTCTTGGAGTAGGATTATTACTTTTAAAATTCCAATTAATAGTTGATGGTTTTGGGGGGGCATAATAGAAGCTGCCTCCTGTGACATATGAGTAGTGAATGAGTAGAGTCCTAATAACAAAATATAGAGTCTTCCAAAGACAGAAGTGTTGGAAGAGCATCTAAAGTTGCAAAGGAGATGTTAGGAAAGCTGGCAAGTGGAGAAAAAGAGAGAGAGAGACTCAGCAAAAGGAAGAAACCAACACATAGCTCCTTAGGAGGCAGGAGTGATGGGGCTCAGGAGCCTCACACAAAACAGAAACTGGATGACCCCAGTTAAGACAGGAACAGTTCAACCACAGGATAAACCTTCTTATAAGCCACCTATTCATTTGGTTTGATGAGACAGGGACTCCTCCGACAAGTCCTGGAGAGTTGTGGTTGGGCACCATTTTGAGAAATCACCTGTTTTTTTATACTAAGTTACCATCACAGCCTGGTAGCTAGAAACAATCACAATAGAAACAGCTACAGAGGGTAGCTATGGAGACAGAGAGGACACAGTGCATTGAAGAACTGTGCAGGAGAATGGTCCAGGCAGTGAAGATGACACATGGCAGCTCCATCCTCAGGAGCTAGGAGCTGAATCTATAACCTGAGCATACGCAGTGTCTGATAGTGTAGAATCTGAGATCGGTGGATGGCTCAATTTCTGACATCATCTATGTGCTGTGAGATTCATTGCCAGCCACATTGGGAACAAAGCTATGGCAGCACTAGAACACTCAGCTTCCACAGCCTTATCTTTCAATAGGGTATCCTATTTCATGGGGGTTTGAAAGCACCAGGACTGGTCATCCTGTGCAGACCTCAGACTCCAACACACACAGAGCCATCCTTGGCTATCGTGGGAGCTACTCTGAGGTGTACAAATGGGGGGGGATCATCACAAGCATGAGAGAACCAGAGCCCACAAAGCCAAGGGTGGTCAGTAAGACTGTGCTACCCAACAGAGGAAGTCTCCTAAAAGGAAGACAGTCTGGCAGGCACCTAATACCTGACTCACCCACGATAAGCAACATTCTGAGGAATCCAACACCCCCAATCCAGATGACTTTGACTTTAGATGGCCCAGGAAGGAGGTGGCGCCAATCTTCACCATCCTTGTTACTTGTGCTTTGCCCTTTTATCTTTTAATAGCTTTTAGTAGAATTTTGATAGCTTTTAAGAGGCTTTGTGGTTTTACTTTTCCTTCTGCTTCTAACATTTATCTAATTGCATTTGTGTATTTTTGTACAAGCTTTGTCATTAGCAAGAAAACAGACGACTTTGACGACTGTGGCTTGAATACGCAATGCCCCCGGAGGCTTGTGTGTTTTAACACACACTCTCCTGCTGATGGTGTTGTGTGTGGAATTTGTGAGTCCCTTAGGAAGTGGAGTCTTACTGGAGGAAGTAGCTCATTGGAGGTGGGCCTTAAGGATTTATAGGCAGACCCTACTTCCTGTTCTCTTTCTACTTCCCAATTGCTGGTGCAGTGTGACCAGTTGAGCTTACACTTCTGCCTCTCCTGTCATGATAGACATGGTCCTCTGGAACTGTAAGCCAAAATGCATCTTTTTCCATTAAGTTGGTCTGGTCTGAGTGTTTTCTCATAGCCACCAAGGGGAAACTAAGACAATGACTCAGAGTCAGGTCTCTTTTGAACCCTAGTAGCTTTTTGGGGAGGAAGAGGGCACAACATATACACATATGGATCTACTTAATAAAAAGTCCTAGATTTATGGGCTTTTGAAAGGCACATTTCATAAATCCCTTTACCGGGAACTGAAGTGAAAATAGAGGAGACTCTGAAGATGCCTGTTAGCTCAACGGCAGAACCAGGGGGCCAGGAAGAGGCAGAAGCCCACCTTTGACCTGCTTTTTACCCATGACACCTAGCAGTCATTTGAAAAAGAACCTCTCCTGGAAGGAAATGCTTTTCCTGTTACTTTCCTTAGGAAAAGGAGAGGAAATGGCAAGCCCAGCCCTCTGATGTTCTGATAGACAGGGTTAATGAGACATGCATAGGTGTCCTGTTCTCATTATCCTGAGGCCAGAGTCACCTGGCGAGGCATCAGACACGTACTGAAAACATACCTAGGACCACAATCCTTCCATCTCAACTGGCCATGACCTCCAAAGGTCATACATCTGTCCTAGGAACTACATGCAATTCCTCTCCTCCACATGGCAATGGACTCAGAGCCGTGCCAGAATTGGGACATGAACTCTCACAGGGTCAAGTACACCAACCTTTTCTTTAAATAATAATAAGATTCATGCCAGGGTGTGGTGGCATACGCCTTTAATCCCAGCACTTGGGAGGCAGAGGCAGGTGGATTTCTGAGTTCGAGGCCAGCCTGGTCTACAGAGTGAGCTCCAGGACAGCCAGGGCTACACAGGAAAACCCTGCCTCGAAAAACCAAAAAAAAAAAAGAAGATTCACGATTCACATGTGCATGTCACACTGCGTTCCTGCCCCATGTTACTTCATGGACAGCTCCTTAGACATGAGCCTCTCAGGAAAAAGACCATAAGAGGTCTCCAGGCCCAGGGTACTTCTCAGATAGTAGCAATTTGGATGTTGGTTCACTACTCCCCAAAACTTACAGGGTGTCTTAGTCAGGTTTTCTATTCCTGCCCAAACATGATGACCAAGAAGCAAGTTGCGGAGAAAAGGGTTTATTCAGCTTACTTCCACATTGCTGTTGATCACCGGAGGAAGTCAGGACTGGAACTCAAGCAGGTCAGGAAGCAGGAGCTGATGCAGAGGCCATGGAGGGATGTTCCTTACTGGCTTGCTTCCCCTCGCTTGCTCAGCCTGCTCTCTTATAGAACCCAAGACTTGCAGCCCAGGGATGGTACCATCCACAAGGGGCCCTACCCCCTTGATCACTAATTGAGAAAATGCCCCACAGCTGGATCTCATGGAGGCACTTCCCCAACTGCAGCTCCCTTCTCTGTGATAACTCCAGCCTGTGTCAAGTTGACACACAAAACCAGCCAGTACACAGAGTAAGGGATACAGTATTCTGGAAGGAGTTTTGGGATGTGGGAGAGGGTTCAATCACAACATTAGAAAGGTAATTCAAGCTGGGCAGTGGTGGCACATGCCTTTAATCCCAGTAGTTGGGAGGCAGAGGCAGGCAGATTTCTGAGTTCGAAGCCAGCCTGGTCTACAGAGTGAGTTCCAAGACAGCCAGGGCTATACAGAGAAATCCTGTGTCAAAAAACAAACAAACAAACAAAAGAAAAAGGAGAAGGAGATAGAGGAGGAGGAGGAGGAGGAGGAGGAGGAGAAGAAGAAGAAGAAGAAGAAGAAGAAGAAGAAGAAGAAGAAGAAGAAGAAGAAGAAGAAGAAGAAGAAGACGAAGGAGTAATTTAGTTTGAACAGGTCCCAGATCCTTGTAAAAGGTGGTAGAGCCAACTAATCCTCATTTGGAGTTCCCAGAAGTAAACCTTAAGAGAAATACTTGGTGGCTGGTGAGATAGCTGACTGCTTTTCCGAAGGTCCTGAGTTCGGATCCCAGCAACCACATGGTGACTCACAATCACCCATAATGAGATCAGATGCCCTCTTCTGGTGCATCTGAAGACAGCTACAGTGAATTATGCCAGAACGAGCGGGGGCCAGGAGAGGTATTGAGTTCAATTCCCAGCAGCCACACACATGATGGCTCATGGCCATCTGTACAGCTACAGTGTACTTATGTACTCATACACATAAAAAAATAAATCTTAATATTTAAAAAAGAGAAATACTGTCTGTCTGTCTTTAAGGTGAACAATGTAAATATAGCCATTTATTTCCCTTCAGTCTGCTTTATGCTGGTGTGAGGGTTGTATTTGATGTATGGTGTGGTGTTGCCCCCAGTGAGTGGTAGTGAAGGTGACCATGTACCTTGCAGAATAAGCAAATGGACAGAAACAGCTGTGAATAGAACCCCATTCCTGTGTGTGTAGCCTGCTCTTCTAGGATGGGCCCACCACTTGTATGAAGTGTTTCCCTTTGGGTGGACATTTGTTGAACTCAGACTCAATGAGGTTACTTGTGCTAGTTTTGTTACAGTTGCAATGTATAACAGAATATTAGGACAGAAGGCAACTTGAGGGAGATATTCCCTCTCCCAATTCCAGGCTACTGCCCATCACAACATCAGAAGCTTGAAGGAGCTGGTTAAATCACACACACACACACACACACACACACACACACACACACACACACAGAGAGAGAGAGGGGGGG
>NW_022196904.1:126784854-126788294 GCF_008632895.1 Mastomys coucha
AAAAAAAAAAGAAAAGAAAGAAAATAAAATAAAATAAAATAAAATAAAATAACAAGACCCCCCAAACTAAAACAAATCCCTGTTCCCTCCCCACTCCCCCTGCTCACCATCCCACCCCCTCTTGCTTACTGACTCTGGCATGCCCCTATACTGGGGCATGGAACCTTCCTCTCCTTCCATTGATGACTGACTTGGCTCTCTTCTGCTCTCCCTGAAAAAACATGCTGCTGGCGCCATGAGTCCCCTCAACCCACTTCTTACATTTATTTATACATTCCAAAACCAAAATCCATGGAATGGTGCTGCCCCCAGGCCCACAGTGGGTACGGTTTCCCACCTTAATTAATATAATCAGGACAAATCTTCCGCAGACATGCCCACAGGCCAATATGATTTAATAGTCCCTCATCGAGACGCTCCTCCCAGGTGATACTAGATTGGTCATTAACACCAGTCAACATAAGCTTTATAGAACTTAGAACACAAAGGAAGAGACAATAAAAAAAAATTACTTCAGGAACTTCTCCCTAAAGTTGACCCTGTCCTGAGAGCTTCAGTGAAATTGAACGTAAAGATCATGTGTTAGTATGTTTGGCAGAGAAAATTTGAAGACAGGAGAGAGTTCAGGCTGGGACTGAGAAAGCAGCTTTGATCCTTAAAGGGATCAGTACCACTGAAGGTAACCCTCCCCACCTCCACCCCAGTGCTGCATCTGGGACAATAGGAAGGTGTGCTGTGGACAAAATCCCACAGTCTTTAGCTTGTGAACATCCAAATTCATTAAAAACCATAAAGCCTAAGCTGAGTAGTTCTCTCCTCAAAAGCAGCTGCCAGGAAAATGTTTCTCCAGGGAGAGCATACAGGGATGGGCAGCTGTGCTCTAAGGGGACCAGGTTCCATGCTGGGCTGGTAGTAGAGCTCCAAGCTGCAGGATTTGATGTTTTCTCTGACTGATTTTGGTATTGCTTTGGTCTGACTGTTCCTTGTTCCGTACTGGTCCTTCCATTTGAATAATGAGTGTTTACTTCGTTCCATTTATATGTTGGTGTCTGAGTTTGGTTTTCATTTTTGAGGAAAAAATGAAAAATCTTCGGTCTTTTCAAGGGTTGGGATTGTTAAAGACTATGGGTTCTTTTAAAGTTGAAAAGGTTTTATAACACTGCCACGGGTCTATGGGAACTAGGACTGGAAGGTCATAGCTTCAAAGGGATGCTTTTGGGTTTCAAGTTGACAAAGGGTGGGGTTGTTATAGTTAATATTAAATGACAACTTGACAAAATCTGGAAGCACCTAGGGGACAGTTCTTGAGAAGGCCATGCCCATGGGATATCATATTGATTATATTACTTGCTGTGGGAAAGACCCAGCTTGACTGCAGGTGGGACTATCCCATGAGCAGAGGCTCTTCACTATAAAAAAATGGAGAAATCTAGCTGTGCACTAGCTTGCATTCATCCTTTATTTACAGCTGCCACGTGATCAGCTGCTTCAAGGATCCTGCTGTTTTGACTGCGTCACCATGATGGACTTGAAGGATGAGCTAAAATAAACCCTGTACCGAGTTGCTTTTGTCAGAATATTCCAGTACAGCAACAGGAAGATAAATTAAGACAAATTGTGTGTAGATTAACTCAGATACAATGTCAAAAAAAGGAGTTGTATTTTAGATACAAGACAGTGTTTCACTGAAAAGTCAAAGATATGTATCCTTTCCATGTGAACTTCATGTTCAAAAGAAAGTCTATTTGAGATGTTGCAGAGAATACATACCACATAATCAGAGTTGCACAGAGCCATTGGTCCTGAACAGATGATGCAAATGCAGAACTGAAGCCATCACTCATTCTGAAAGTGAACTAAGCTGAAACTCACCATCAACCTGTGTTCTTGGATCAAGATGATGCCCACATGGCAAACTGTTGTCAACAAGCTTGGGAAGACAGAGATGAGCATGGGAGTCACTATGGCACCATAGGCATAAATTTGCATAAGCAAAATGTATAAATGACACACTCTACCTCCTTGTTTTTATTCTTTACATATCTTTTTAGACCTTGGTTAAAACATGTTTCAAATGTGTCTCACTGTGGCCTTGAACATCCTCCTCTAGAAAACACTGCTCATGATCTACTGAGAATGGTATCTCCAGTGTCACAAGGCTAGAGTGTCTTCAAGAAAGCAGCTCTTCCTCTTACACTGTCACTGATGTAAAAAGAAAATGAAAGCTAATCAAGAATGTTGGGATTGACCCTTGTGAAGTCAGCCCCTGGGATAGGAAATGGAGTCTAGATATATGGCTCAATGCTAAAGTTCCTACTGTGTAAGGAGGTGAAACTGAGTGCAGATCTCTACACTCACCTAAAAGCTTAACAGTTGTGCCTGCCTGTAAGGCAGCACTGGGGAGCCAGTCTACCCAAAATGGAGACTCAAGGTTCACTGAGGGACCTAAGATGTGGAACACAATAGAGGAAGACACTTGACATTGACCTCTGGCCTCCATGCACGCACACACACACACACACACACACACACACACACACACATTGACCTCTGGCTTCTATGTATACACACACACACACACACACACACACACACAGTGGGAGTGTTCAGGAGAAATTCCCTCATAAGTGTTTTTGTCACCAGCTGGAAGTATACCTAGGATTAGGAAGAGGAGAGAGTGTAGCTTCTTCTGAGCTGCGTTGTGGTTGGGGTGTCTCTGTGCTTGTTACAGAGTAGGGCATGAAGTTAAACCTGTGCCTAAAGATAAGGAAAGCCAGCAAGCACTTGTTGGCATCCACAATAGTGTCTGGGTTTGGTGATTATATATGGGATGGATCTCCAGGTGGGGCAGTCCCCAGATTGCCATTCCTTCAGTCTCTACTCCACACTTTGTCTCTGTAACTCCTTCCATGGGTATTTTGTTCCCCCTTCTAAGAAGGATCGAAGTATCCACACTTTGGTCTTCCTTCTTCTTGAGTTTCATGTGATCTGTTGATTGTATCTCAGGTATTCCAAGCTTCTGGGCTAATATCCACTTATTGCTGACAGAAGCCTGATATAGCCGTCTCCTGAGAGGCTCTGCCAGTGCCTGACAGTGACTGAGCACTCAGTCCCCAATAAAGGAGCTAGAGAAAGGACCCAAGGAGCTAAAGGGATTTGCAGCCCCATAGGAAGAACAATCATATCAACTAACCAGTATCCCTAGAGCTCTCAGGGACTAAGCCACCAACCAAAGAGTACATGTGGTGGGACTCATGGCTCCAACTGCAAATGTAGCAGAGGATGGCCTCCTTGGTCATCAATGGGAGGAGAGGCCCTTGGTCCTGTGAAGGCTCTATGACCCAGTGTAGGGGAATGCCAGGGTCAGGAAGCAGGAGAGGGTGGGTTGGCAAGCAGGGGGAGAGGGAGGGAATAGGTTTTTTTTTTTTTTTTTTTTTTTT
>NW_022196904.1:126788304-126859034 GCF_008632895.1 Mastomys coucha
TTTTTGACGGGAAACCAGGAAAGGGGAGAGCATTTGAAATGTAAATAAAGAAAATATCTAATAAAAAAATAAAAAGATAAGGGAAGCCGTCCTGGTGTAGGGAAACAGGGGCACCTACCAGTGGGCTGGCTTGGTCAGGGAGAACACCAGAGAGCCCCTGAGGGAAACCAAAAGAACAAACTGTTAAGGAGAGGAGAGGAGATCAAGAAAAAGAGCAGAAGTAACCAATGAAGTTGCCACAGGAACCATCACAGATGGTTTCCATTCCGGCAGTCAAGTGAGACAAATCTATAGAATAGTTTCCCCTACATTTAGCTATGAACTACTGGGCAATGTTAGGAGTGAGCTTGATTTCATTGAGCTGGTGACAGACAGTGTAAACATTCATGGAAATTCATGACTTTCAATAGCTTGATGTTCAGCCCCTGTAAAGGGATGGTCTGAGAGAAATGCTTGGGAGAGTTCAAGGTCACAGGGTCAATTTTCTAGACCTTCTAGTCTTCAGTCATAATGCAGAACAACCTTCCAAATGCTTTACTGCACAGCACTTTCAGCATGTCTAAAATGCTATCAAGAGAGCTTCGTTTTAACACGGAGTAGCATGGCTGTGGAGGAATGCAGAACTTCTATTTCAGGTAGGCAGTGAACGTCTTTCCAGAGCCTTGTGCTTGTGGTCAGTGGAAACGGCACTTTGCTTTTGATGGCCGTGCATATTTAGCACACTCTCTTAGACTCCATTTAAATTTTGTGACAAATGTTCCTGTTTGGGACTGTGACTTCATAAAGACTATAGACAAATATTCAGTCAAGTTTGATGATCCAGTCTTAGAATCCACTTACGTGGACGTCAGCTTTATCTTATTTGTGCCCCTGGCTTTTACTTGTCTTCATTTAATTCCACACTTCCCTTTGATTCATGGACTTCATAGATTGATAAAATACAATGCTCTTTTTTTTTTTCTATTCCTAGAACTATTTCTGGTATAGAGTGGACTGATACTCAAAACTGCAGAGGTCCTAAAGAGTTTCCTGCCTTGAACTCTATATATTAGCTGGGATTGAAAATAAAGCTTCCCCATGGGTGACTAGAACTTTATGCCCCAAGAAAGAGTATAAGAGCACACTTAATGTGATAATTGATACAGCAGACGTATAATTTATCTTGACGGTGATCAGGTATGTATACTGTTTTAATCAGGAGTCATGGTGGCTTATGCTAAGTTTCCAAAAACCCATTTGGGCCAGACAATGTGTGGCAGGGTTGGGCTCTCTGCAAGAAGGACCCAAGAGGCCACTGTGTGAAGCTGTGATATGAGGATGGAACCTAGTCGCAATGGAGCCCCTAGCATAGCTGGGAGGCATTTACTGAGGAAAGCTGCTGGCCCAGAGTGGAGCCAGTCCAGGAGAGAAGCCTATACATACTGCATGGAGCAATGCTTAGAGCACAGGGCTGCCAAGTCCTCCTTCAAAGTCTAGATGAGTTCTGTCATCTTACAGCTGGACACAGAGCTGCAAGGTTAGATGTTTGCCATTAGCTTCAGTCCATCTCTGGCATCCCAAGGATTGTGGGTTCATCTTTTATCCTCACACCAACCGTTCGAGACATAGTCTCCAACCCAGCTCCCAACCCAGCTTGAAGAAGTACCAGGAGAACCCAGATTGTAGTCTCCAGTGGAAGATAAGGATGGTACAAATGCAGAAGGAACCCGGAAGAGCCTCACCATGGCTTTCTGTAGGTGACATCCTTGGAGGAAACTCCAATTGCCCGTGAGCTTCCATGGTGAGGTTGTTCACCACTTCAGTATAAAATAGTTTTGTTCTTACTTCAGCAATTTGAAAAGCAACTTGGGTATAAATGCACCTAGTGGTTAGACCCTGTCCCTGCCACCTCCACCTCCATGTGCCATGGTTCTTAATGGGAATCTCACTGAGCCAGACCATTTTATCCCCAGAGTGTGCTGAGACCTTGACCCATTTGAGTATTCTGGAAGCTTTGCTTCCAAAACAAATCCTTTGAGTTCTGTGGCTGAGTATAATCCTGCTCACTGGGGAGCGGCTCTTCCACTTTACAGCTAATCTTCATCTGACCCATTTGTGAATTTTGTTCTGAGGCTACTCTTAACATGTGCGCTCTCTGAAGGTAGCTCTCTGCCAGGCCTCATTTTAATCCCATAAGCAGTGCACTGATGTCGGCTTCAGAGGGTATTTTATCAGGTGCGTGCATTTGACTTCTTATGGAGTAATATTTGCTCACTACATATTTCCTTACTTGATTGGGGCAACCCCCCAAAGGTATAAAAGCTGACCCCAATGTCTGCCTTGGACTCTGAGACTCTGCAGGCTGTTACTGATGAGTGTTGAGCAACCACATGACCATGGAACATTTCCCAGACTTTAAGGCAGAATGTTCAATCTGATGTGCTTTACAAGGTTGTAAGGAGTGAGTATACACACATGACTCCTGACCTATAGCAGGTGATTCACACTGGATGTTTCCTTCTTTTTATACTTCTTGGTCAGATTTTTGGGTGATAATTTTCATTATACATGAAATGAGTTATTTCTTTAAATGCATATGAATTCTGACATTTGTGATCTGCTGTATTTGAAACAAATATATTCCCAAAATTTTATTTTTTTAAAGATTTATTTATTTTATGTATATGAATACACTGTAGCTATCTTCAGACACACCAGAAGAGAGAATCGGATCTCATTACAGATGGTTGTGAGCCACCATGTGGTTGCTGGGGATTGAACTCACAACCTCTGGAAGAGCAATCAGTGCTCTTAAGCATTGAGCCATCTCTCCAGCCCCCCAAAATTTTCTTAAACTTGGTGCAAGAACTTGGTGGCAGACTGATGGTGTCAGTTCCCTGTCTTCTCATGTTCTGCATTCTGAAGCATTCTTTAGTGGGTTTTGCCTCTCCAACACTATTCTGGCAAAGAGCGCTGATATCCACAACTATTGTGGTCTCCCTGGTGTTTCTGATGCTTTGACTAGGGTGGTTGCCCTCTGTGGTCCCAGGTTGTCCCTACCTTTGAAGAGTGACCATTTTTGCTGACACTCCTTCATCTGCTTGCTACGTAAATGAGCTATTTCATTTCCTATGAGACTGTGGATAAAGAGGGCAGGTGTTATGTGTGTGAGGCACCAGAAAGGAGCAGAGAATTGAAAACAGCAGCAGGCATGGCATCCCACCTGGGCTAAAATACCTTGGGAAATGTGCCTGTCTTATGGAGGATTTGGGGCTAATGCATGAGGCCTTAGCATGTCAGAATAAGCAGGGCATCTCCAGAGCCCAGAGTGGAGGTGGCACAGGGGGCATGTTGGTTATTCTGATTACATTGTTCATGTGCCCTTGCATGCTTGCCACCTTTCCTACCAGATCCTTCAGTCTGATGGTTTTAAAGTCTTCACTTGAATTTTTCAAAATCCGTGTCATCAATGTATTTGACTGTACTGATTTTTTTGTTGTTATTCTTGTGTGTGTGTGTGTGTGTGCAATCTTTTTAATTCTATGTTGACTACCACACATGGAATGGGGAAGAATCACGTTAAATAGAAGTTACACAGGAGACAGGTATGTCTCGTCCATGGAGAGGCCATTACTGTGGAAGGCTGATGAGAGATAGACAAGAGAGAGAAGAGAATGGAATTTCATAGTATCATCATGGTAACTGTAACTGTATTGCCTTCTAATTCTTCTTGTAGCAACCTTTGTTAGCCAGGATGACTGACAGGGCTGGGGTGCTGGGAAGGCTCCATGCTTAGCTCTCAGTTATAAATGCATGTATATACTTCACCCCAGGTTTTCTCCCAGGTTTGTGACTTGCTTCTCGGCTCCAGGTGGTGGGTGGCCTCTTCTGTTTTGGTCCAGCTTTATTGTTTTAATTGTTCTTTGAACATTCACTTGTGCTATCAATGCTCTTCTCCCAGAAGATGCTCAAACTACTCCCAAGGGAGAGGATTCCTTCTCTGTACCCATCTAGGGTAGAAAGGGTACCCCTTATGGTTTCTTGCCCTCCCCCTAGTCTCATCCAGGTTTTCCCAGTAGGTTTGGTCACTCATTGGTTGTAGATTAGAGATGCTTGTGTTGAGAGGTAGAAGGGCAGAACAGTGTGATAGTCTTGATTGTCAGCTTTCTTGGATTGAAAGCTGACTAAGGGGTTAGTAAAGTGCAAGCCCAATGAGCACAGACACTGTGGACTAAGCCCTCTGAGACTCCAAGCCCAAACCATATATTTCTGTCTTGAGTTGTCCTGTCAGATTCCTGGTCACACCAATGAGAATGTACCTAACTCGGGTATGGTCGGAGGATCCACGTCTGACCTCTGTGCTTGCCTGGGTAGCTGACCTTGCACTCCCTTTCCTCTGGGTTCACCTTTCTGATAAGAATCCTCAACCATGTCTAGGGCCCCAGACAGTTCATCTGATGGAGAGGTGAGTGCTGGCTTTCAGACATTGCGGGGCATTTTGTCTATTTGTTTTTGTTTTTACACATGGAAGGTTCTTTCTTGTGTGTTTGCTACCATGTTTTGGTGCTCCTTCATGGCATTTCAGGCTTCATGGCTTTCCTGTGACCTGAGCATTAGACAGCTCTCAGGGAAAGTCTGACTTGTGGTGTATTTGGGGTCTTTCTTCATGGTTAAGTGTTACCTTCCCTCTTGATTTCAGTCATCCATCGGACTTCTAGCAGCCTCTGTTTGGGGGCTAACACCTGGGAGCTAAGACAGATGCTCTCCGTTGACTGTCTTTGAAGAAGCCACCTGAGTATGCCCACTACCTGAGTATGCCAGCCAGCCTGAAGATCTTCTGAACCTGGGGACTTTGGCACCTGAACTTTCTTTGTAGTGTAATCTAGAGACTTGTTTTCAGTTTGTCCTGTGACTATAGAAACCCTGGCTTATTCTCAGTAAAGTGGAGCCTTGATTGGGATGCAACTTGGCTTTGTGTTTTCTCTTTGCATTTCAAACCATTTATTTCAGGTCCTTTATTCCCTCCTGGCTGAAGAGAACCCTGTTCTTGAAACTGCGGGCAGTTTCAGATGGCGCCTGAACGTGGACTCAGGTATGAAGGATTTATAAGGGACATACTGTCAAAGCAGAGCTCTGCCTAAAAATTCAGAAGGTAAGGATAAAAGGTTGTACATCATTCTGCACGGTACGTAATTTTGATGCTAGCGCTAACCTTATTTTTATATTAGTATTGCCGTGTAAGAAGGGTATGGGGCTAGGTTGGATTGGTGCTGACCCAGCATTTTAATTCATCTAGGGGTGTGACAGTAAGTATGGGTTTGAATGAGTCAAAAGCAGCAATACAGAGTATAAATAAGTTGCTTCAGGCAAGAGGAATCAGGGTGGAAAAAATGCATTGAAAGATCTCTCAGATGAGATAGAATCTTGTTGCCCATGGATTCATGAAGTAAGTAATTTGAATAAAAGAACATGGGAAAAAATTGGAAAAGCTCTGAGGAAAAATCAGGCAGAAAAATTCACTCTCCACCTTTGGGCACTCGTGAAGGACATTATAGAGGAGAGAGATAGAGTGTCAGAAAGTGAATTGAGCTCACAGGAATCAGAAAGCTCAGATATGGAAAAAGAAGAGAGTCAAAATACTTTAGAAAGCAGAACTACTAAATCTCGTGGAGAGGAGTTGCTTTCATACACATCATCTGTTAATTCTAGGTCTACTATGATGGGAAAGAAGGATCAGAGAGATTTACAATTAAGTAAATTGGAGTTTGAAATCAAGTTGCAGAAAAATGGCAGCTGCATTGCAGGGAACTACAGTTCAAGGGATTCTGACACAAAGACAGGAGAATAAAGGATGTTTTAAATGTGGTAGTATGAATCATTTTAAATATCATTACTGTACGAAATTAGGAACTACAAACAGGCAGCAGTCAGGCACTGCCCCAGGTATCTGTCCTCGTTGTAGGAAAGGGAAGCATTGAACCAGAGACTGTAGATTTAAAAAAGGCTTTCAAGACAATACCTTGTTGGGAAACGAGTGGAGGGGGCAGCCCCAGTCCCCCTTCCTAAAACAACAGGCAGCATATGGGCACATGAGGCTGCCATCTAGCCAAGGAAATTCGACTTTGAACTTTTCAGGGCAACCCGAGGAAGTGCAGGATTGGACCTCTGTTTCACCTGTCACACAGTATTAACACCAGAAATGGGAGTTCAAATTCTGCCTACTGGAGTCTTTGGGCCCTTGCCTACAGAGACTTGGAGGTTGCTTATAGGGATGAGTAGCTCAATTGTGAAAGGACTGCAGATTTATCCAGTCTTTTTATGTTATTGATGTTGATTATCAGTGGGAGATTAAGTTTATGGCTGTTTCACCTTGTGGTGTTGTTGCAGTCCCTACTAATCAGAGAGTTGCTCAGATCAGAGGAATTTCGGATCCAAATTCTCCTAGATTTTTAACTAAAGAAGGAATGTCAGCTTTACAACAGGTAGAAGGAGCTATTGAAAATCAATTTGTTACTTATATAGATTATTCTTTACCTTTGCATTTGTTAATTTTCAATACAGCTCATGTTCCTACAGCATTGTTATGGCAAAAAGCACCTCTCATGTGGATACATTCAAGGGTGTCTCCTAAGCGTAATATCTTGCCATATTATGAGGCAGTAGCTCATATGATCATGCTTGGTAGAAAGCAAGCACTGACTTATTTTGGCAAGGAGCCAGATGTTATCATTCAGCCTTTTACTTTAGAGCAAGATTCCTGGTTGAAACAGTATAGTACAGATTGGTTGCTTGCTCAGATAGGATTTCAGGGAATTATAGATAATCATTATCCTCAGAATACACTGATAAAATTCTTAAATGTGCATGAAGTGATATTTCCTAACATGACTTCTTTACAGCCTTTGAGTAATGCTCTTGTGGTATTTACTGATGGTTCCTCTAACGGATGAGCTGGATATCTTATGAATAATCAACAGGTAGTCATAGAGACTCCTGGTCTCTCAGCTCAGTTAGCTGAATTAACAGTAGTATTAAATGTGTTTCAGGCTGTGACTGATGCTTTCAATCATTTCACTGATAGCCTATACACGGCACAGTCAGTTTCTTTGTTAGAAACTTGTGGTACATTTAATTTTAATACTACAGTAAGATCCTTATTTTCACAATTGCAAAATGTCATTCTTGCACGGAAAAATCAGTTTTATATTGGTCATATACGAGTTCATTCTGGTCTTCCTGGACCATTGGCTGAAAGTAATAATTGTATTGACAGAGCTCTTGTAGGAGGAGTCTTAGTTTCAGATCCTGTTGCACTAGCTAAACAGGATCATAATAAATTCCATCTTTCTAGCCATACTTTAAGACTCAAACATAAAATTTCCAAAGAACAAGCAAGAATGATTGTAAAACAATGCCCTAGTTGTGCTATTTTGTCTCCAGTTCTACATTTAGGGGTAAATCCAAGAGGCCTTATGCCCAATCATATTTGGCAGATGATATAACCCATTATGCAGAATTTGGAAAGCTTAAATATATACGTTTGTATTGATACTTGTTCAAGATTCATATTTGCTTCCCTGCATACAGGAGAGGCCTCTAGAAATGTAATTGATCATTGTTTATAAGCCTTTAATGTTATGGGCTTACCTAAAGTCATTAAGATGGACAATGGGCCAGCTTACTCTGGCAAAAATTTTGTGTCATTTTGTGAAAATTTTGGCATCAAACATAAAACTGGAATTCCCTATAACCCAATGGGACAAGGGATTGTTGAACATGCACACCACACTCTTAAAAATTGACTTTTGAAAACTAAAGGAGGAAATTTGTATCCTCCTAGATCTCCAAAGGTACACCTTGCTTTTGTGTTATTTGTTTTGAACTTTTTGCAGACTGACATCAAAAGTCAGTTCCCTGCGGACCAACATTGGTATCCTAATACTTAAAGTTCGTATGCCATGGTAAGGTGGAGAGATCCACTTACTAATACTTGGCATGGTCCAGACCCTGTTTTGGTTTGGGGCAGAGGGTCCATGTATATTTTTTCTCAGAAAGAGGATGAAGCTCGTTGGCTTCCTGAAAGATTAAAACACCAGGTGGACTCAGATCCACAGCCTTCTTAGTAAATGTGTTTAAATGTACTGCTGAAAAGCCTTTTTTCTTTTTCTTTTGTTTTTGAGCTGACAGCTTTTTCTGTCACTCTGGAAATGCCCGCTTGATCCAGAAAATTTTGCTTTCTCCTGAAGCTAAATAAACAATTTGAATTCACTTGCTCATGCCTGGAGCAAAAGTAAAGTCACTCCTACAGCGTTTAGCTGTTTCAGGCTGGTGAAATCCCAAAGTACTAGCCTGAATTTACTACTTTGCATTTGAATTGAGGCTTATTCTCAGTAAAGGTTCCCAGAATCGGAGGTGATATTTTGCAGCTCAATCAGGTGCTTACACTTATCTCCAGTACAGTGGCATGCAGCTTTATGATAACTTCAGAGAAGGTGTTTTCAAAAAGACTGTGGCAGTTTGTGGACTTTGCAGACAATAAAGGCATCTCTTGGTATTGGGTGCACAGAAGAAGGTGCATTTTGAAAACCTGTGTTCTTTGGGCTAGGTCTCTGGCAAAGTAATCAACCTAAGACAGAGGCATGTGCCAAGTGGCTGTGTTTTGAAAAAACACAAAATAAGCCTGGTTTGTAGTACAAACTATATGTACGTGTTCTCAAAGACGGGTCAGATATTTTGCCAAGAGATATTATACTGCAGATGATATTCACCCAGGCACCATGAAAATTCCCAGTGCAAAACCGTGATGTTTGATTATGTCTTCATTCTGCAATGTTTTAAAATAAAAAGGGAGGAATTGTTACCTTCCCTCTTGACTTTAGTCATCCATCGGACTTCTAGCAGCCTCTGCTTGGGGGCTAACACCTGGGAGCTAAGACAGATGCTCTCTGTTGACTGTTTGTCTTTGAAGAAGCTGCCTGAGCCTGCCCACCACCTGAGAACACCCACCGCCTGAGCATGCCAGCCAGCCTGAAGATCTTCTGAACCTGGGGACTTTGGCACCTGAACTTTCTTTGTAGTGTAATCTAGAGACTTGTTTTCAGTTTGTCCTGTGACTATAAAAACCCTGGTTTATTCTCAGTAAAGTGGAGCCTTGATTGGGTCACAACTTGACTTCGTGTTTTTTCTTTGCATTTCAAACCATTTATTTCAGGTCCTTTATTCCCTCCTGGCTGAGGAGAACCCTGTTCTTGAAACTGCGGGCAGTTTCAGTTGAGCAGTGTTCTTTCCAGTTTCCTGTATCCTTGGTGTGAGTGAGAGTAGAAATAACAACTTTCAAACATTTTTTTTTTCCTTGAGAAAATGTACTGATGTATAAACGTAAATTCTGGGGTATAAGAACACTGCAAACAGGTTACTTCCTAATTTTTAAAGTTAAATTAATTGATTGATCAATCATTTGTGCATGTGCATGCTTGTGTATGTATACCATGTATGTGTCTAAATATATTTATGGAGGTCAGAAGACAACTTGTGGGAGTCAATTTTCCCCTTTCAATCTCCTGGGTCCTAGGGATAAAATTCAGGTCATTAGGCTTGGTGACAAGTGCCTTTGCCTGGTCAGCCAACTCATCGGCCCCTACTTGGCAGTTTTGTCTTGAATAAACTACATTTGTTCATGTTAGATTTTTTTTTTAATCTAATAAATAACTGTGGTGGTGATGTTTAAGTTAAGGGGGCCATATCTCAAATTTTTAACTAGTTATGCTGGCTTCAAAGAATAGAAAGGATTTTTCATTCATCATTATGCTTGATTCTTGTATATTTTTACTTAAAAAAATTTGGGCATGAAGTGAAGGCTGAAAGGTAGAGTGTTTATACATCCATCTTTGTCCTGTCAGCTCGCCATTCTCTTGTCCCAACAAGAGATTAATTGTTTTCAGGAAGAAAAAATACCTTCCAAGCAAAGGTTTCGCAAAGCCATGCCTGAATTTATGAAAATGTTGTTAATTTAAGCTAAAATGGTAAACATAAACAAAGTTCTTTGGCCTCCAAGGGTGGCTGACTCAGGTGCTCAAAGTCTGTGAGTGATGTGTCAGACTGGGGACCATTAGGTGGTCATCCTAGAGTCCACCATGACAGAAAGTTAGCCAGCTGCTAGCCTTGGTGTCTCACCAACACCCTAACTCCAGCCTTCTTGTTACCCTAGGGTTCATCAGATTAGGGAGTGAGGTAGACACAAACAAACCTTAGTGATCCTGCTGTCCCCCTAACTCCGGCCCCTGGTGAGCACTCTTGAGGTACTTGGTGACTTCACTATTTGTCCTTCTCATGTACTCATGAACACTCATTCAGTGTTCTCTAGGTGCTGTGATAACACTAAATGGAGTCATTCATTGTGAGTGGAGTCATTCATTGTGAGTGTCCATAGATGTGCATGAGACTATCCCAGACACAGTAGAGATATCACAGGACAAACAGTTGACGTTGACTGGGATATCTCTCTATTGGGAGTTCCCAGACACCTAGTTGGGGAATAGGCTGAATGTCAGAAGGTTGATGAGGAGGCCAGGAGGAGAAAAAAGAGAAAGAAACACTAAGAACTAAATCCTCAAAGAGAGGCTCAGGATCATAGATTTGCAGATTACTTACTGAGGGGAGAAATGACTAGATCTACACAGGCTTCTCTGAGGCATGAAGAAGCCAGGAGATCTGACAGATCTTCCTCCCTCCCCTCCCCAATCCTAAGCTGGAACCTCTGGCAAAGGACTTGCATGCTTTGGACAATCCAAGCAGTAGCTGCTCAAGCAAGGTGAGGCCAGGACAGCAGGGGCATAAGGATGCGCGGCTATGTACTTAATCCACAGACAAGTTGCTGAATGTCTAAGTGAGCAGACATTTTAAGACTCTAGACTCAAAATTTACCTCTGTGTCTGGATATCATGGTGTGGGACCCAGAACGGCAATGCTCTGTGGAGGCAGAGGACCTTAGCTGGCAGTGGGAGACTGTGTACACATGGCTTGGCTAAGCAGGCCAGTCCTAGGCTGTCTTACACTGAAGGTCAGAGGCTGGTTTCCATGTTCCTTTCTGTTGCCTCAAGATGCACATCTTCTCCCAGATCAGGAGCCTGTCATATGATCACCAAACACCAAGAAGCCCCAGATGGAGTGAGCTGAGCTGCTCATACCCAATGTTTACGTGGACCAGGCCAAAAGATGGACCCTTCTACATCCTAACCTAGGTCAGCTATTCAGTCATCCATCCATAAGCATCAGTAAACCCTGCCAGCAGGATGGTGTGTACTACATCCTAAGTCACTGTAGACTTATTTAGTAACTGACCTCTGGTTTAGGGTCAATACCATGTCAGTGTAACTCAGTCCAGCAGAACAATGTGGCCCATTTCATGCTTGTTGGATTAACACAGCTGCCAACAAACAGCACGAGTCCAAAAATAGATACAATATTGACAGTATTGTATACCTAGGAAGTAAAATAATGACAGAAGTATGTGGATCTCTGCCCTCAAAACTCCAGAGTTTGCAGAAATTTTAAAAGACTCAAGTAAATGGAAAGGCAGAACATGCTCATAGATTGGAAAGTCATTATTGCAAAGGTGACATTTCTGCCCAGAAGGAAACAGAAATCCATTATGATTTCAAAGAAAATCACAGAAGTCTTCTTGTACAAATGCACGCACTGATTCAAGAATATGGAAATGCAAAGTCCACAATATCTCCACCACAGCACTGTAAATAAGTGGGGCAGGATACCCCAGGCAGGGGATTATGTTAGGAAAGTGCAATGAGCAGGTAGTGATGGAGAGAGAGAGACAGAGAAAGAGAGGAGAGAGAGAGAGAGGAGAGAGAGAGAGAGAATTAACATGAAGTTGAGAGGGAAAGGTGGAAGGGAACAGGAGAGGAATTGGAGGGGAAAGAGTGGGGTGGATTTGATAGAAACATATTATACCTATGTGTTGAATTCTCAAGCAATAAGAAAAGAAAGAAGAACCAAGTGGGGAGTGCTCTGTATCAGTGTAGAAAGAAAGAAGCTGGGGGTGTCTCAGGAATTGGCTGGATCTGCCTTTCTCAGAACAGGCTGGACAAAGTTTAACCCATTTGAAAGTCTGATTTGCAGAGACATCTCCAGGGCACACTGCAGATGTCTGGACTCCTAGGATAGTCTTCCTCAGCTGCCTAGGCACTCAAAGATGCTGCAGCCATGGTCCAAAGAGTCTGGACTCTGGCTAGAGCTGGAGGCAGCCCTTGATGGTTCAGCAGGCATGCACAATACAAGAGTTCCAGATGGGAATGGAAGTCAGGGAGGCTTCTATTTAGACTCCAAAGAAAGGATGGAAGTTTGATATTCAGAGATTCACAGCTAAGAACTTCCCTGGAGTCTTTCAAATGTTTGAATAGTGGTAGAAATGTTGAGGCTTTGTGGAATCCTGGAGATGGACTGAATGCGTTTTGCTTTATGAACTGATCATGGGCCTCTGAGGATGGGAGTGGAATGTATTGGTCTAAATATCACATGTTTTGGATGCTTAGTCTCCAACTGGTGGTGTTCCTTCGGATCTTTTGGATTCTTTAGGAAGTAGATCACTTGGGTAGGTATGCCCTGAGGGCTGTGACTGGCCAAAGGCTCAGCTCTGCTATGCCTCTCATCTCTACCATAATGGACCGTACCTCTGAAGCCATCAGCTGAAATAAGCCATTTGTCTTGTTGACTTCTTCTCTCAGATATATTGTCACATCTATACAATAGTCATAGTCACAATCTGGATACTGACAAAGGGCTTAGACAAAGTATAGAGGAAGCACTGCATATTTATTTTCTTTCCTTTTTAACATAAATATTTATTTTAAGTTACTTGTGTGTATGTGTGCGTGTAAACATGTGTGTGCTGGCACAGAGGCCAGAAGAGCATGTGGGGTGCCTTCCTTGAACATTCTCAGCATATTCCTTTTAAGACAGGGTCCCTTTCAGAACATGTGGCTTGTTTTTATCTTGGCTATGCTGGAAGCCAGCAAGATCCAACTATCCTTCTGTCCCTGTTCCACTCAGAGATGGGGATGCCAGCACACACTAGGGCTCAGATTGTTAACTACCTCTTGAGATCTGAAGTCTCGTCCTCAGGATTGTACAGCAAATGCTCATTGCCACCCAGCCATCTCTAATGTCCCGACACTATATATATCTAAGGAAAATGTCAGATACCTTAGTAGGGGAAAAAAATAACCAGCAAGAAATATCAACAGTCCTCTCATAAATTGGGAGAGGGGAGACCCAGCTGGCAAATATGTAGGCGTGAACAAACTCAGTAATTGTAGAAGTGAGAATTAAAACATCAGATACCACTGCAGAGCAACAACAATAAAATTACCAGAGAAGCATAAAGAACTAAAGGCTGACAGAGCTGGCAAAGGGGCTGAGCGAGTGGTATTGTTAAGCATTATTGGTGGTAGAGCATCATGGCAGAGGTTTGCTTGGGCCTGCTCATGCCTACCCGTCGAGAAGTGATTTCTTGGTGGGGCAGCACCACCATATTTCACAAGAAAGGTCTCACAGCATCAAAAAGAAAAGCAGTGGGGACCTTGTGTTGGGGGACATCAGAAGGGACCGGAAGGAAGGAAGTTTTCTGAAGCATTGCTGAACTCCTGTTTCTGGGTTTCCTGCCTGTCACAGTGTGTGCTGCCCTGCTCCATCATGTCCTTCCTGGATAGATACAGTAGCCTCGGAAACAAAGAGTCAAAATGAACATTTAAATGAACATTTTCCTTTAAGCTGGTCCATTGAGTATTGACTGACATAGAGACCTGTAGAAGGAGAAGGGCCTGGTTTTTTTCCTTAGTGGTCTGCATAGCTTTAATGGTCTTCCCATGCCAAAAAAAAAAAAAAAAAAAGTTTTTGCTCAATAAAACTGAGCAAAATCTTAGAGGTTTGTAGAGCAGAGGATTGTAAAGGGGCAGGAAGAGGCTCTTGTGGGTAAGAATGTGGCTACAATGTTGCCTGTGCTGGAGGTTTCCTGGGTCTGGTTACATGGCAGAAGGAAACTCTTTCCTAAGAATCCTGATAGGTCTATCCTGATCTTTCAAGCATGTAATTGCATCACCTGACCCAGCAAAGGGGATTCTGAGGACATACCTCATTGTATTGACATGAGGACACACAGTCCTGGGTTGTCTGCGGGGGGTGGGGGTGGGGGTGGAGGGGATTTCCAGTAGAGTCATAACATTTCAGAAAGAGCAACCTTGGGATGCAGAGATCGGCATAATTCAGATGATTTGAAGAAGAGACCTGCTGGGGATGGAACCTGGCCTGTAGCCCTCAGAAGCCCTGGCCCTGCCAACAACAGAACTACATTTATGTAGCTTTAAGTCCCCAAAACAGTGGCCATTTGTTCTAGCACAGATAAGAAGCCTATCCCATGGTGGCTAATACTGTGAATAGTGTAGCTATCCTGTGCTTAGATAGATTCCAACAGGTCTTCAGAGGTAACAAGAGGAGCCCTCAGCTCTAGACTGGGAAGTGAATATGGACCTGGCAGTGTGTTTTGGCTCTTGGCATCTTTGAAGGGTTGTATGAGGTGCAGGAGGAAAGTTCCCAGGCTAGATCTATATCCCACAGCAGGGCATTATGCTTCTGACCTAAGGGATGCAGGAGCAGGTTACAGAGGAAGATGAAGCATGCTAACAGGCTTTGAGGCCTGGCCTCACCTCACTACAGCCTCTCTGCTGCCTGGTGCTCGGCAGTCCCTCTGGGGGACTGTGATTTGCTTCTCTGATGCTCAAGACTCCCTGAGGAGGAAGAATACTCATCAGCCCCCTTTCCCCTCCCGTATACGTGGACATCACAATAAGCAGAGTTTGTGCAACCTATTTATGCAAAACACTGAGTTTATTGCTTGCCAAGATTGAAATCTGCGGCAAGCACTTGCTTTGCTGGTCGGCTGAGCAGCACGTTTGGAGAATGTGTAGTTAACGATACAGTATAAACCAGAGAGCTCGATTCTTATAATAATTTTGTTATGGTCAATCTAAACCTAATATCCTTTTTCATGCTATTTTCTGCTATTCTAAATCTTTCCTCTGAAAGGCAATAATAGGTAGGCCATCAGCAGAGCTTATGAGGGAACGACTGTGCTTAGAGCAACTATGATTAGTGACTGATGGCCCTGCACTTCATCCCGAATAAGGTGGTGAGTCCGAATGACCGTGCCCACGGGCCAGGCTGGTTTGCCTCAGCTTGACACAGCTATATCTGCAAAAGGAGGAACTTGGGCTCATCTCTAAGGATGACTGTGACAACTGGTGCTTCTCACAGATGTGCAAGTTTGGATGCTGGCAGCCCCAGCCTGGAGTGGGCACCTCAGAGAAGAGTAACTACAGATGTCTAGGAGGGGTGTGGGGACCACTGGCTACTGGGCTTATGGAAAAGGGTGTTACTCTTTTCTTTTGCTGCCCAGTCAAATGTCTGAGAGGAAAATGCCCATCACAGATGGCTTGACTAGGTGAGGATGGGGGAGGGGGTGGGGTAGGGAGGGAGCAGCAACACTAAACTAGAGGTATTTATCTTTCACATAGCTCACATGCTGCCCTTGTCATCCTGGGAATTCCATGGAGATCTTAGAAGTCCCAAAGAGGCTCTGCAAGGCAGGAGTGATGAGCAGAGCAACCTCCAATCCACCTGGACTCATGTGCAGCTCATCAGGAGCCATCTGTGTTAGAGTTTCACCCCACCATGAGGTCCAGATGGAAGCCTCACAACTGTGGGATTTGAGAGATTTACTGGACAATGAGTCCTGCCAGACCTACCCCACGATTCTCCCTGGAAGGTGGCCACAGACTTGGAGACAGTTTTGGCTTTAGAGGAGAGAGTGTAAACCCACATATGTGGCCTGCAGTGTCTTCCAAACACAAAAGATTACGCACATCACAGGACACCAAACAGATTGGAGCTCTTGTGTTGCTCTTCTCAAGAGACAACACTGGCCCACAGGGGTCTCCTGCCCTTGTGTGGACTTGCTTAGGAAGTACCAGGCATTTTGCAGGGCAAAAGGCAGCACCAATTTATGGTGTTCGTCTGCCGGGGTAGTTATAGCAAAATACCAGGGCTGGCAGGGCTACACAACAGAAACCTGCAGTTTTCCTTTTCTGTGTGCATGTGTGTACATGTGATTGTGTATACATGCATGTGTGCATGTGCACATGTGTGCATACCCTAACCCTAACACGTGCATATGTGCGGTGTTATGTGTGGGGTTTGGTTGCTTGTGCATATGTGAGCGGAGGTAGCCATCTTTCTGGATCCCTCTCTATATATTGGGGCAGAGTCTGTCACCTGAATGCAGAACTTGTTAATTTGGCTGGTCTATCCAGCCAGCTTGCTCTGGCAATCTCATCTTTGCCTTGAGTACTGGGATTGCAGGGAGGCACAGGGCTGGCATTTTTGTGGGTGCTGGATAGCCAAACTCTCACACTTATGTTTGGTTGATAAACCATTTCTTTACTCCAAAAAAACTTACTCTCTTGCAGCCCTGATGGCTAGAGATCCAAGTTTATGGTCAGGAAGTGTTGGCTCTTCTGAGGCTCTCCTCCTCAGCTGGCAGATGGTGTCTTTTCTTGGTGTCCTTGAGTGGTGTTTTCTCTGGGCACATATATCCATGAGATTTCTCTGGGTCCAAATTTCTCATCAGACATCAGTTAGATTGGCTAAGTGTCCACCCTCACAGTCTCCACCTTATCACCTCTTTAAAACTCCCTCTTAAAGTATAGGTTCTGGTTTAGGGCAGTAGTTCTCAACCTTCCTAATTCTGTGACTCTTTAATGTCATTCCCAATGCTGTGCTGATCCCCAACCATAAAAATCATTTTCATAGTTGTAAATTTACTACTGTTACGAACCATAATGTAAATATCTGCATTTTCTGATAGTCTTAGGCTACCCCTGTGAAAGAGTCATTCAACCTCAAAGGGCTTGCAACACACATGTTGAGAACCACTGATTGAAGTCTTCATAGATGGATTCCAGAGGACTGCACAGCACCCATGTATCTGTCAGCAATTGCTGTAATGATGGTGTGAAACAAACAACCTCCAGGGGGTATGTGACATTCATTTTTCATTCTTACATAAACAGGAGGACTGTTGGTTTGCAGTGGGGTTGATGGTCCAGCTTTAGCACGATCCAGGCTGCTGGATGGAGTCCTAGGGTACTACAGGGGCCCCTCCTAACCCACTCCTCTCCCAGTGATGGGAGGAGTAAAGAGGCCAGGGCCTTGGACCACATCCACTTTCCACTGGATGCAGCACGCCTTGTGCTACAGAATGTCTTTACAAAGTCAGCCTTTTGCTTCAAGCCATGGCCTTTTCACTTTTAATTGGTTGATTTCTGATGATCTTGTCTCAGCTCTGAGCTTGGAGAACTGTGGAGCTATTGGCCTGTGGTTCTTTCTCCTGAGTCACTCTTTCTTCCTGCTATTTTCTGCAGGGGGTGCGTGTGACCCTAACTCCCTCCCCCCCTTCACATTCATCCGATGCGTGGCTGTAAGCTGCTGTCCAGTTATCTCAGCCGCTGAGATTCTCAACGTGTGATAGAAAAGATTATGGAGCAGATAAAAGCCAGGAGCTGATGGTGCCCTGCACTGGTGTCTTTTTTTTTCAGTTTCCATTAGATTCACGGAGTGCCACTCAGTGGGTGGGTGGGCTTTGCCGGCCTCAGAAATCCGCCCTGGGTGAGACAGGATTGTGCTGTAGATGCGGGTTGGTCACCAGCACTATTATTAAAGTAAAGATGGACCTGCTTTAGAGGAATTCAGCCTTCTTCCATGTCATCTTCTATTCGGAGAGCAAGTCACGCATTTGTGTTGCTTGTTATCTGTTCCAAAAGCAGATGTGTTTGCTCTTTCTGAACCATCTTGGGCATCCCTGGGTCCCTAGGCTCATTAGCTGATATTGCTCTGTCCTTCACCTTCCCAGATAGTATCCAACTGAAATTTTGAGGACATTTGCCCCTGGAGTCAATCATATCACTATTCCTGGGACCCAGGATTCAGAGTAACTTTTTCTTCTTTATCACGTTATGATAGAACCACACAGAACACGAAACTCCCCTTCTTACTGTCTGAGCACCCCCCGGGCACTGGGCACATTCACACTACTCAGCTATCCATCACCACTATTGATCCCCAGAAGCTGTTCAACGTCTCAAGCTGCCACCATCCCCACCAAACACAGACTCCTCACTCTCTATCCCAGCCTTTTAGACAAAGAGGCCAGGAACTCATGTGTTGCCAGAGGGTATTCATGACATCCGAACACGTGCTTTTGACACCAGCCATAATCACGTTTCGTGTTCCTATTTTGGTGTGTGGCCAGAGAAGTTGCTCTCTGTAACCCAGGTGGCAGTGAGGCAGGGCATGGACAGTTGGGCTAGCTCACCTCTCTTCAGCTTTTCATTTACTCCTCTGTGCTTCAGTCTTGTTCCCTGGGAATGGATACACCGATACCTTCCAGATAAGAAGAGAGCTAAATGGTTTCCCACACAGGTCTGCATAAATGGGGGCTCAGAAATGTATGAGGAAGGATTTGTGAAGTGAGTATCACTCTCTGGTGTTGGGGGGGGGGTGTCCCCGTGGCCCTAAACTCTGCTCTCCTTTTCAAAGCAGGGCCATATTCTAAAGCAGTAACTGTCCTTAATGTTTCCAGAACCACCCTTCAAGAAGCAAGGACATACAGTATTTGGTTGTCCCTGGTCCGAGGAGTCGTCTTGCCTTTCCCCAGGTCCCTGGATTGTGGGCTTTTGAAGGGAATGAGGACAAAGGTACTCCCCTCAGAGCCTTCTGGCTTCTGCACTGAAAGCAAAGGATTTTCCTTGAATTTCAGGCTTGAAAAGCCCTTGCAATCATTTGACCTATGGTTCCAGAATGCACAGCTGTGCCTTTTGCAGTCTACAAAGGCACAGCCCTCTGTCCTGCTTAGCAGGTAAGGGAGGGTATGAGAGGTGGATTTCCCTGAAGTTACGTGATGTTTGAGAGCCCGAGTTTTAACCTAAGGTGCCAAATACTCTATTCTCAAATAGTTATGACGGGGAGGGGACAAGGACAGTCTCAGTGATGTGAACACTGAAGGTAGACATAGACTTCCCAACCTAAGGTGGAGGGGGGCTCAGACTTTTTATAAGAAAGGTATCTTTTATTGTTAATTATATAGAACCTATATTCAGAACTTGTTTTTCCCAGCACTTACCCTGTGTGCATCTGAACACATGTGGATGGGGAGACACACACACACACACACACACACACACACACACATGCACGCACACACACACTATGTTATGACTCCCTATACAGTCAGACTCTGCATATTAAATTCTCTCCTTCAGAGACCTTGGCTTTTGTTTTCCTCTAACTGCTGGGCTCAGCCCACTCAGAGAGGGCAGTGTGCCCTATACAGTCTATGGATTCGTATGTGAAACAGAGATCTGGAGTGCTGTTTGGTCCTGTCTGGGTACACAGTCCATCATGGCTAGCTTCCAGAGTCTGTAAACATCATTCTCTCCCGGGTGAGGCATGTGTCCAGACAGCAAGGAGGTTGCCATGGAGTGTCCCTGGAAGCAGAGGCTTCTTTCCTTCTGCTCCTGAGGAGAATGTACACGTGTGTATCTATCTGCTCGTGCAGCCCAGCAGAGAACCACAAAGTTCTTACTTTCTGTCCATGTCTACCTGCCTCTGTCTGAGCATCCACTCCTCTAGAGCTAGGCAAGATGAATGTACACACACTCAGCTTTTTAATGTGTGGACAATTGTAAATGCATGTGTTTATATCCAGATGTGTCTGTGTGGTGGCCAGAGGTTGACTTCATCATGTGTCATCCTCAATTTCTCTCTACCTTTTTATTATTATTATTATTATTATTATTATTATTATTATTATTATTATTATTATTTTGAGATAAGGTCTCTCACTGGAGGTTACTGATTTTGCTCAGCATTGAGACCCATAGATGCGCCAATTTCCACTTCCCAGCACTAGAGTTACATACAGGTGCACACTGATGGGCCTGGATCTTTTATATAGGTTCTAGGCGATTTAACTCAGAGCCTCATGCTTATGCAGGGAACATTGTACCAATTGAGTCATCTCCCCTGACCCCACCTCAATTTGTATAGACTCCAGATTGTGAGGCATAGGTGTAATCATCTTTACTTAGTAATGTCTTTAGCCCACAGTCTGCTATCAGCCGTGGCGTATTGGATCCATGTCTCATGGCCGGCCTAACCTCCTGTGCCATCTTGGGTAGTTGGGTTGATTAACTGTGGCTGGAAATCACCCAGCTGGAACAAGTTCCTGGGAAAGGAAGGGGCAAGGCCAAGGGCAGATGTGTTTTTCAGATTTGGTTTTCTGTTGCTCCCCTGGTCTGTGGTCTGTGATATGTCATCTCAATTTATGGCCCTGTTCAGTAGTGTGCTTAAATGGGGAATGTGATATCCATTGTGGATTTTATTCTAGAGTCCTTGAACTATAGCTGTCATTCTCATGATTCTCTAGGCCGCCTCCTCTGTTCTGCCAGTTCTGTCATGATGAAGGAGAAGCTGCCTCTTTACCTATTCGCCGTTTGGTGCATTTAGGTACCAGGGCTCACTGGCTGGTGATGGGGGCACCAGGAAAGAAGGCGTAGAATGTGCCAACATGACCTAGATTTTTTATTGTTGGCGTCAAGATGTTGGGAATCATCAGAACAATACAGAGCTGATGCTTAACAGTCTGTCTACAATCAGGGCAGTGTCTGGAGCCTGGTGGAGGAAGTATGAAGAACCCCAGGCAGCAGGTATCAATGATAAAGGCATGGAAATATTTATGACCTCACACTCCAGCCCGAGAAGAGTAGGGCGTCTGTGAACAGAGCAGTTGAAGGGCATTTAATTTAAAATGCCCTGTCCTTGCCAGTGGGAGTGCATTGTCTGTGGAAAGTGCCCTGTGTGTTGCACATATGTCGACTGTGCAGAGGACACGCCTTTCCAAGCACACTTCCTCTTGATTCTCTCATTGTACCTGGAGACAGCTCTGGGATGACTGTCCCACAAAGGGAGTCTTATTCCTCAGAAAAGCCATGCCACGGGCCTGGACACAACTTAGGTGATCCTCTGTGAGTCCAGCTTTAAAGATGGGCACAGGAGAAGGAGGTCCAGGCCACCTGACTCCACCTGCCTGTCTGTTTCTCGGCCCAGTCTTGTCTCCACATTTCTCCTGGCCAGGCAAATCCTGTCGAGTCTCTTCTGTTCTACTAACAACATCTGTTAGTGAGCTCCTGAGTAGTGGCAGGGCTGGGTGGAGTCTTCTCTCTTGATGGAGATGAGTAAATGTGTGTGTGTGGGAGAGAGAGAGAAAGAGAGAGAGAGAGAGAGAGAGAGAGAAAGAGAGAGAGAGAGAACATGATTGAATGTGTGTGTATGTGTGTGTGTGTATGTGTGTGTGTGTGTGTATGTGTGTGTGTGTGTGTGTGTGTGTGTGTGTGTGTGTGCATGTGCACATGCTGGGTGGGTAACAATTACCATGGCAAAGTAGACAGTAAGGCAGACTCTAGTCCAACAGGAATGATGCCCATGTGGGAAGGTACAGATTTAGAGATACGCACACAGAGGTGAGGTGGCCATCTACAAGCCTCAGAGAGGGTCTAAGACAGATTCTTCCCTAGAGTTTAAAGCAGAATCCAGCCCAACCTGGTTGTCTGATCTCTTGAACTGAGACCCTGAGTTTCTGCTGTTATGTAACTACCAGTCTGGGTCATTTGAACAGGACAGTTCTAGGAAGCTAAAGTGAATGTGAGTTAGGATAATTGTATACATGTACCTGGTATATACTAGGAGTGCAGTGATGTTTGCTGGATGAACTTGGTGGTCCGGGAACTGTAGCTTTAACCCACATCACCATGTCTGGACTCCAAGGTTACTCTGGGGTTACCTGGCAACACAGGGCAGAATTCCCAGGTGGTAAGGTTGTCATGTGGCTTGTTTTCCTTTGAATACGTTTCCAGAATAATGGATTTCTGTCAAAGCTTGAGCTACTGGTTCCAAGCCCACTGATGGATGTGGGTTTAGGCATTTTATCTCAGGCAGGTACAGAGGTCTGGCCTGCCATTTAGTATGAGCTGGGTCTCATGATGATCCCGAGTCACCAGTGGCCCTTCTTGGAGAAGCTCTTTCTGTTCTTAAACCCAGCCCTTCCCTTCCTGCTGACAAAGAGAAGCATCTTTCCTCAGGCTGTGCTGTGACTTATCCCTCAGGTCCTCCTCTCTTTTCTTGAAGGCTTGCTCAAAGGCCAACTTTACCCTGTTGTCCTTCTACAGTACTTTGTACAGACTGCTCCACACATCTTGAGACAGGACCACCACACCCCCACCTGTCAGTTATATCCACCAGCATTTCTTGCTGGATTCTGGTTTTCAACCTCTGACTTCTGGAGAGGTATGTTGCAGTAGGAAGACTGAAAATCCAATGTTCACAAGTCATAATTTTAATTCACACTAAAATACAATGCCACAAAGTTTGTGCTTATTCATCCTCCACCACCCAGTGTGGGTGTGCCGGACATAGTGAGCTTGGCTCTGAGGTTTCCCTGGCTGTTGTGCTTTACCTAATTTTACATGTGTCTGTTTCTCTCTAACCCTCCAACATCTTGAACTTCCTCCACAGGCAGAGTGGGGACTTTCAGCTGTGTTGGTGTACAGTTAATTTTTCTTCCAAGTTTCTTTCACAGGCACCCCTGACCCCATTTATAAATCTTCCTTTGTATCATTTTTGAAAGTCACATAATCACATACCTGAAGACAACTTCTGAAGTCTTGTAGTCACAATTGGTGTTTGTTTTTACTTTTGGATATTGGTTCCATTGCAAGGGTTTGACTCCTAGCAGGGCTTGCTTGGGCTTGGAGTGTGCAAGGCCTGTGGTTATTCAGAAGGAACCCTCAGAAGAAGGTTATAGAGGTGAGGTGATAAAATCAAGGTGTTGAGTGGCCCTTGAGGCTCTTGCTCCTGACAATGCCTTTGGTAGCAGGAAGCCTGGACTTGTGGACACTGCCCTGGCCCTGAGGCTATCTAACCCAACTATATGCCACTCTCAGGAACTTGCCTCATTAGCATCATGCTCTGGGATCTGCCACATTGGCTCCTCCAGCCTGTCACAGTGGGGGCAGGAGTATAGCTAGGATGCAGGCCATGCTTTGACCTACTGGCATGTTCTCTAGGTGTGTAAACAAAAGATGATGCTGTCTACTTAAGGACAGCCTGTAGCGAGCATCCTTGAGCTGGGCACACTACAGGATGCTGTTTTCAATCTACCCATGTGCTGGAAAAATCCAGCCGACCTTGGGCCCTTTCTCAGTGCGCCTGCCTGGAGGGCCTGCTCTGGAAGTTGTTCTCAGGTTCTAGCTCCAGTGTCTGCCTTTCAGGGGAGAGAGAGGGGGAAGGAGAGAGGAAGACGGGCAGAGGAGGCGAGGAAGAGAAGGAAAGGGAGAGAGATTAGGAATCTCTAGCAGTACAAGTATGAAGGAAAATGAGTACAGAGAACAAGTGTTTGTTTGTGAATGTGTAAATGTGTGTGAAACAGAGTGCAGGCCTGGGTGTGCGGACGTGTGGATGTGAACTGAGCATGTGGATACTTGTGAATATGAGCATGTGAGAGGACAGAGGTATCATACGACTGTTGGAGTGTGAGTGACTGCTGCACACAGAGAGAGAGAAACGGAGAGGCAGAGACAGAGACAGAGACAGAGACACAGAGAGAACGAATGCATGTGTAAATATGGGAAGATGTGGGGAGGGGCTCTATTATGGTTGTGTGCTCAGATTCTGTTGATGATGACCCCAGCACCCTCTGGACAGGGTTGGAGCTGTCACTTGACACTATGGCAGCCAGGCAACTCTTGATTCCCAGTGGCCCAGGTGTCTTCAGGTTCTGCTTCTCTCTGCATTCGTTATGATTCTTGTCATGCGAACAAGGGCCTGGAAAGAAGCAGCTTGAACGAGGAAAGCTTTATTTTGCCTCCCGGTTTCGAAGACTAGAATCTATCATGGCGGCAGGCGGCTCCATGGAGGTGGGAGTTGGCAGCAGCTAGCAGCTGCTTACCCATGACTGAGGATCAGAAAGCAGGGGTGGGACAGGAAGTGGGGTGAACTAGGGACTTCAGGCCTGGCCCTGCCCCCCTCACCCGCTTTCTCCACGGAGAGCCTTACTTCATTATCATTTCGCTATCTTCCAAAACAGTGCTGGCAGCTGGAGACTTAAGTGTACAAAGCAATAAGGATGTGAATCATTTTGTATTCAAACTACCACCGGAGGCACCTGCCACAGCGCTGGAGTAAAGATCTCCAAGCCCTGCACAGGAGGCCGTACTTCCTCTAGATCAGGCGTTAGGAGGGCCCAAGTGAGCCCAGATTAGGAGGAAGACTGCGAACCGAACCGAAGTAAGGCTAAAGAGAATGCCTAAAGCCCGGGGTCAGGGCCAAGGTCAAGGGGCTGGATCTAAGTCTAGCTGGAGTCCTGCCCGTGCTGGGCAGATTAATACATGCTGTGCATGCTGCTCGGAGGCTTTCGTTTCAATGTTAGACCCTGTACTGGCTGGTTTTGTGTGTCAACTTGACACAGGCTGGAGTTATCACAGAGAAGGGAGCTGCAGTTGGGGAAGTGCCTCCATGAGATCCAGCTGTGGGGCATTTTCTCAATTAGTGACCAAGGGGGTAAGGCCCCTTGTCGGTGGTGCCATCCTTTAGCTGGAAGTCTTGAGTTCTATAAGAGAGCAGGCTGAGCAAGCGAGGGGAAGCAAGCCCATAAGGAACATCCCTCCATGGCCTCTGCATCCACTCCTGCTTCCTGACCTGCTTGAGTTCCAGTCCTGACTTCCTCTGATGATCAACAGCAATGTGGAAGTATAAGCTGAATAAACCCTTTCCTCCCCAACTTGCTTCTTGGTCATCATGTTTGTGCAGAAATAGAAACCCTGACTAAAACAGACCCCATAGCAGGGCCTCCTGGGTCACACTGGAGCCATGCTGTGAGTTGGGGACGATGCCAGTGGGATGGTATGGTGGTAACCAGTTGACTGTCCCCCTGCAGATATCAGATGAAGGTTTGGGTTAAATGGGATACATCTCCCACTCTGGGGACTTCTTTGACAGGGAAAGACTCCTGGTGTGTGTGTGGGGGGGGGGGCAGGTGACATGTCCTTCACTGGACTCTGAAAATAGGGATTCCATGGGTGTTTTTTTTCCACCAGATGGGAATTTAGCCTAAAGATAGAGTTTGGTGTTAGATCCTGTCAGGAGCACTGTGCCACTGTGCTGGCTTCTCTAGAAGTCACCTTGCATTTTAAGGACAGATTATCCCTTCAGGAATGTGGCTTGGTTAATTGAGTGTCACTGTCTTTTTTCTTTTCTCTCCTTTCCTTCTTTCTCTCTCTCTCTTTCTTTCTTTCTTTCTTTTTATTTAAAGGGATTAAAGTTTTATTTTATTTATTTGTTTTTTATTAGGTATTTTCTTTATTTACATTTCAAATGATATCTCCTTTCCTGGTTACCCCTCCAAAAACAGAAACAAAAACAAAAAAACAAAAAAACCCCAAAAAAACAAAAAAACAAAAAAACCCCTGTTCCCTCCCCCTCTCCCTGCTGACCAACTTACCCTCTCCTGAATCCTGGCCCTGGCATTCCTGTAAACTGGGGCATAGAACCTTCACAGGACCAAAGGCCTCTCCACCCATTGATGACTAGGCCATCCTCTGCTACACATGCAGCTGGAGCCATGAGTCCTACCATATATACTCTTTGGTTGGTGGTTTAGTCCCTGGGAGCTCTGAGGGTACTAGTTAGTTCATATTGCTGTTCATCCTAAGGGGCTGCTAACCCTTCAGCTTCTTGGGTCCTTTCTCTAGCTCCTTCAATGGGAACCCTGTGCTCAGTCCAATGGATGGCTGTGAGCCTCTACTTCTGTATTAGTCGGGCACTGTCAGAGCCTCTCAGGAGACAGCTATATCAGGCTCCTCTCAGCCAGCACTTGCTGGCATCCATAGTAGTGTCTGGGTTTGGTGATTGAATATGGGAAGGATTTCCAGGTGGAGCAGTCTCTGGATTGTCCTTCCTTCAGTCTCTGTTCCATAGTTAGTCTCTGCAACTCCTTCCATGGGTATTTTGTTCCCCATTCTAAGAAGGATCGAAGTATCCACACTTTGGTCTTCCTTCTTGAGTTTCTTGTGGTTTGTGGATTGTATTTTGGGTATTCCGATCTTCTGGGCTAATATCCACTTATCAGAGAGTGCATACCATGTGTGTTCTTTTGTGATTGGATTACCTCACTCAGGATAATATTCTCCAGATCCATCCGTTTGCCTAAGAAATTCATAAATTCATTGTTTTTAATAGCTGAGTAGTACTCCATTGTGTAGATGTACCACATTTTCTGTATCCATTCCTCTGTTGAGGGACATCTGGGTTGTTTCCAGTTTCTGGCTATTATAAATAAGGCTGCTATGCACATAGTGGAACATGTGTCCTTATTACATGTTAGAGCCTTCTCTGGGTATATGCACAGGAGTGGTACAGCTGGGTCCTCTGGTAGTACTATGTCCAATTTCCTGAGGAACCACCAATCTGATTTCTAGAGTGGTTGTACCAGCTTGCAATCCCACCAGCAATGAAGGAGTGTTCCTCTTTCTCCACAACCTCACTAGTATCTGCTGTCACCTGAGTTTTTGATCTTAGCCATTCTGACTGGTGTGAGGTGGAATCTCAGGGTTGTTTTGATTTGCATTTCCCTGATGACTAAGGATGTTGAACATTTCTTTCATTTGGTATTCCTCAGTTGAGAATTCTTTGTTTAGCTTTGTACCTCATTTTTTAATAGGGTTATTTGGTTCTCTGGAGTCTAACTTCTTGAGTTCTTTGTATATATTGGATATTAGACCTCTATCAGGTATAGGATTGGTAAAGATCTTTTCCCAATCTGTTGGTTGCCGTTTTGTCCTATTGACAGTATCCTTTGCCTTACAGATGCTTTGTAATGTTATGAGGTCCCATTTGTCAATTCTTGATCTTAGAGCATAAGCTATTGATGTTCTGTTCAGGAAATTTTTTGACAGGGAAAGACTCCTGGGGTTTGTGTGTGTGTGTGGCCAGGTGACATGTCCTTCATTGGACTCTGAAAACAGGGATTCCATGGGTGTTTTTTTTTTTTTCCACCAGATGGGAATTTAGCCTAAAGATAGAGTTTGGTGTTAGATCCTGTCAGGAGCACTGTGGCACTGCACTGGCTTCTCTAGAAGTCACCTTGCATTTTAAGGTCAGATTATCCCTTCAGTAATGTGGCTTGGTTAATTGTCACTGTCTCTTTTTTTTTCTTGAAAAAAAAAGTTTCAGAATGTGGTATTATATTTAGTTTTTCAACAAATTACCTGTGTAAGAATTGAGCAAACAGGGACATCTCATAAAAATACCAAGGAACAGGGGAAGTCCTCCTCACCTGGGGCACAGAGGTCAATGAAAACAAAAACAAACATTGTCTTTTGAAAACAAAAGACAATGGGCTCCACCAATGAAAGATAACAAACTCATGCTGTAAACCTATGTACTGGGAAGGTATAAAAAGTGTGTGCTTCTGTTCCTGGGGGTCGCCTTTGCTCCAAATGCAGGACAATCCCAGTATACTGGCTCAATAAAAACCTCATGCAAATTGCAGCAATCTCCCTCCCTGATTCTTCCCAAGTGGGGCACCCATGCCAAATTTAACACCTGAAATTGTTTTCAATGTTGTTTTTTATTGTCGATAAATTGAAAATGTCAACTTGAATTATTTCTTTTTTGCAGTCCACACTATCTTAATTAACCAGGTAAATGAAGAGAACGTTCTTCTAAATGGGCCTTTGTTATCATGCTTGTTAAGGAGGATGGCAGGGACCAGTTGGGAGGGAAGGCTAGCTCGGGTGTTTTAGATCACCTTGAATGTTGAGTGAGCACTGACCATTACACCTGTCTCTCTCAGATGGGAAAGCAGAGAGGGGAGAACTGCTGGGTCTCCACAACAGGCTTATTTCTGCTTAGCCTTCAATACTGCTGTTCCTTAAAAAATGCAGGGTGGGCTACGGAACAAGTTGGGTTCTTTATAGCAAGTCTGTGTCTCAAAACACAAGGACCGGGGATGTAGGCCAATGAGAGAGCACACATGCCACTTGAACAAGCCTCTGAGTTTAACCCTTCACTACAAAGCAAATGAGGGATAAATGCTGAACTGGACCAGGCTGCAGGTTAGACAGTAGAAGCATAGGATGCTAAGTTTCCTAAGAGTAGCACATAATGTCACCTGGGAGTTACCTCTGTGCAGCAGCTGGAGCTGCTCCAAGACCCCAGGAGTATCTGGGAAGGTGTTCTGAAGGATTTAGGAAGGCTCCTGGGATGACCAGTTGAGTGCAGGTGCATCCTCTGAAGAATGCAGAGGGAGGCAGATAGCTTACCCAGTACTTTCTGTCACCCACCAAGGTGCAGTGACAGCTGTTCATGTGCCAGATGTTCCCCAACAGCTTCCTTAGAGCCTTTCTAGAAATGACAGGGCTGGTCACCAGCTGTCAACCATCACACTGTCCAGGAATGCCCTGCTTGTTTTCTCCATGACAACAGGCTCCCACACAGCCTGCTTGGGAAGTCAGGGTCTAGTTCAAGTTCCACTTGTCAAGTGCTCTGCTTCTTAACCTGGCAGGTTCCCTGGAGCAACTGCAGCTTGTAGCCATGGACCAGGGGATGTATGGCCACAGAAGCCCACAGATGTACAGCTCTGGAGGCTGGGAGTCTAGCTCAAGGTGCCAGCAGGACGGGTTTTTCTGGGGTTTAGGAAAGGATCTCCTCCACAGCTCTCAAAGCTTCTGGCTACCACCCACAATCCTTGGGTTGTATTCCGATCTCTCTGGTCTGCCTCCATCTTCATAATCTATTATATTCATCTGTCAAAAGGCCCTTTCCTTCCTCTTAATACTCCGTATTTTGTTTTTCTTGTTTATAATTTTTTTGCGTGTATGCAGATGCATGTGTATGTATGCATACATGCGTGTGTGTATGTGAGCCTCTGTGTATGTGAGCCTCTGTATGTCTATGTATGTGCATTGTAGGAGCATGTGAGGTCAGAGGACCTTTGGGTGTCCATCTTTCTTAGTATTTTTGCCATATTGCATACTCCGGGGTAGCTTGGTTTATAGCTTCTGGATGATTCTCTTGCTTCTGTCTCATATATTGCCTTACAAATGCTGGGATCACAGATGTGTATGACAACATTTGGCTGTTTAAAGTGGGTTATAGGGATCCAGTTCCAGGTCTGACATCTATGTGGCAAGTGCTTTTACCCACTGAGCCATCTTGCCAGCCACAACATTCTTTATCTTATAAAGGCACCATTCACCAGGCAGAGCATCTACTTAAACCAGGCTGATCTTTTGAGATCTGTAATGTGGTTAGATCAGCAATGCCCTTCTTTCTAAGCACACCCACATTCACAAATCTAGGAGCTAGACCCAGGGATGCCCTTCGAGGCCACTATCAACCAAGAGCTGTTTATTCGCACATCTCGTCTTGAGCTGTTGCTGTCACAGAGAGGTTGAATGGTACCTTGATGGGAAGGTGCCCAGCATGATATGTGTTGGGAGGGTGTCTTGGGGGCTGGATCATTTTTCTTTACCCCCAATACTCACTGCTGGGTCTGGATAGCCCTCTTTCTCCAATATCAATGGCTCTTACAGGTCTTGGGATGGGGCTGGATCTGGCTTCAGGAGGAGGATGCCCTGGCCTTGTGGCTCTTTATTCCGCTGGCACTGGTGCCTTGTGGCCTGGGCTGTGGTGAACTATCTGCTGCAGCTCTCTCTGACAAATTTTGCCCTCAGGGATTTTTTTTTTTCTAAATCAGAAACGGAACAAACACTAAATAACTACGGAGAGCTTTTTCCCTTTCTTCTTTCCTTCCTTCCTTCTTTCCTTCCTCCCTTCCTTCCTTCCTCCCTTCCTTCCTTTTCTTTTTTTTTAAATTCACAAATGTGACCTTAGAAACAGTATGAAAGATAAGCGAAAGCCTGAGTTGTTAGGAGAGCAGGCACCTTCCCTTCTGAGTCTTCAGGGTTAGGAGTGTTGCCCTGGTTCAGCTCTGGGGCTCAGGGAAGGTTGGCTCTGGATCCTCAGTGTGTCAGCGGTCATGCTGCATGTTCCCACTAGGAGGCGCTCTAGACACAGTTTCAGCACACAGCACCTCCAGGGACCTGCCACCTCTGTTTGATGCTGGACACACAGGAAAGCAGGCTGGAAGCGTCCATCTAGTCCCCAATTTTTCCTCATCAACCAGGCACAAAGCAGGGCTCTGTATGAAAACAGGTGTGGCTTATTTTCCCTAAAACTGTCTCCTATCTTGGGTCCTCTGTAGGAACAGCAAGTGCTCTTAACAACTGAGCCGTCTCTCCAGCCTGTCGCCATACTCTGTTTTATTCAGCCAGAGACTCCAGTTCACAGAATGGTGTCACTCAGATTTGGGGTAGATCTTCCCATTTACATTAACCTAATCTGGAAAATCTCTTGCAGACATGTTCACAGGTTAATTATCAAGCCCTATCGAACTGACAAGCACGATTAACCATTAGAGTACATGTTCTTAACACAGCTCCTCAATAAACATGACACTCTGGGACGATCAGCCCAAAGCCCCGCTGCTTAAGCTTGAGTGAGAAAGAAGAACGTTTGGTCCGTTACAGAGACAGCTGAATGTGCCTCCTGAGAGTCTTGCCTGGAAGTGTACAAAGCACTGGAAGAAACTCAGTCATGGGACTGATTGTATAAAAGCAAGAACTTTGGAATAAAGTAAAAAACTTTACAGCACTTTGCAATGGACTGGTATATCATGGTGAACATATTTTGCAGTTCAAAGATTTATCCAACCTAAACATAATTTTTCTTTTATAAAAGAATGTATTTTAAAATTTCCGTTCTTTTCTATGATGACAAGAGGGTCTTGGAATATGCTGCCTGGGATATATTTCTGCAAAAATCAATACATTTAATCCAAACCTTCGAAGTTAAGATGATATTTAGCCAATGTGTGAGAAATATTTTTTTGGAAGGAAAGCAGGCTATGGAGAAAGCATTAAAACTCCCCAAGCCGGCATTTGGGAATTCGATTTGATTTTGTTGCTGACATATATATGTGCCACTCCTATCTATGGCTGTGTGGAAGCAGAATCTCTTAACGTAATTCAATTTTCCAAATGAAGACTTTGAGCACATTTATGGAACTAGGGAATGGCACTTAGCATTTTAGCTGATGAGGGTAACTGAATGATACCAGCCACGCTGTAGCCACCACTCCTGTTAGGAGCCCACGCACAGATGCTGAGAAGGATCCACGAAGCCCAGGGCCTGGCTTTGGGGTCTCCTGGAATACAGTACTCTGGCTTTTAGGTTTAATGGCTACAGATCCTAGGTTCAGTTCAAATAGTCCATGAGTGTTCAGACTATGTGTGCATTGGGGCTGGGGATGGGGCTGGGGCTGGGAGCACACAGAGGGACAAGGACATCCTGGAAGGGAATTCACAGAGTAGGAAAATCTCCACACAGTCTGCTGGCTGAAGGCTCTAAGGAAGAGCTTGCACTGATGGGCTGGGATGGTGGTAATCTCTGGTCTGGAGGTGATGCTGAGGTTGAGAGGAGAAAGGTACTGGCCAAGGGGAGGAATGCAGGAGGTCTGGTATGCATGATTTGTTTAGGGTTTTCTGAGTTTTAGTGCCATCCTCTGTATATTCCCGAGGCCACCATGTTAACTACCAGTCATGTTAACCACCGGCCATGTTAACCACCAGCCATGTTAACCACCGGCCATGTTAACCACCAAGGAGGAGTAGGTCTTTGTGTGCATGTGAACAGGTTACTGATTGCACAACTCATCTTTAAATCTCATGTCTCTGCTACAGTTTGGCCTTCCCTGGGACTCCTGTGTGCAGATCATTGTTGGGGGTTGGCCCGGTGCTGTGTATACAAATGCTAAATTCTGAGCCCCAAGATCTGGTTGTACTCAGATAAGTGAATCATAACATACACTGACATTCATTGTATAAACCTTGCTCCCAAATTTAAAGTGGTTGGTTAAATAAAAGTGGCTATAGCAAATTACTGGAGAGAATAGAAATAGGTAGGGCCTCTGTTACTGGGCAGAAGGTCTCCATTAGACCAGGAGCATGTGCCTTAGTGAAATGCCCCCTGAGGATAGATTGATGGAGCAGAAAATACCCAGGCGAGACTCAAACAGTAAGTACTCAGGTAATGCAGCTGGAGAAGTAGTCAGTCTATTGTTAGAAAAACAGATTAGGGGTAATTCACCCAGTAATTGTGCTAAAGCTGAATAAATAAATCTAGTAGGTCTCCGTCCTGCTTATTGGGGGGCTGGTCCAATCGTATTAAGAACTATACAGTGCATTAATAACATTTAAAGCAACAGATCATCATAGGCAGAGAAAGCTTGGCCAGGCCTGCAGTTAGAGAGTAGAACCTGGTCTCAGAAATGAGGACTTTACACCTGAGGAGAGTGACATGTCCTTAGAAATGATGGTGCTTTTTCCACCTGAGGAGAGTGACCTGTCCTCACAGAGAACACGCTTCAGCTAGCACCCTCATAGGAGAGGAAAAATTGGTCAGACAAGATAGACTGTGTGACATGAGCCCACCATTAGGCTCATGGGCTGCTCAGCTTCAGGACAGCGGTATCCTATAAGGGACTTTGACAAGGTTGTCTGAAGATCTCCACTAGCCTTGGGTCTGCTTGGTAGCTCTGTGATGGTGGCTCAGGGCTGATACAACATTCTATATGGCTGCCTCTTCCTAAGAGCTTGGTGGCCTGGTCATCTCTACATTTTTAAATAACTCATAACAATGATTTAGTGCAATAACTGCATCAATCAAAATATGCCTAGGATTAATATTTTAATATAAAACAGAGGACTTTCTTATAAAACAAACTGTGGTCAATGACAAAAAAAAATTCTTAAAAGTATAAACACCAAGGTGTTGTTTTGTGAACAACAAAACAGCAAGGTGTTGGTTCTTTCAACTGAAAGATTTGTAAATACATGTGTGTGTGTGTGTGTGTGTGTGTGTGTGTGTGTGTGTGTGTATGTATGTGCAAATCCCCAGGACCCACATGAAGCACAATTGCTTGAGTCTGTGATCCCAGCACGTCCGTAGTAGAAATGAGGTAGAGAAAGAGTCCCTGTATGGTCATTTAAATGAGAATTGTCCACCACAGTCTCAGGTCTGCAGTTAATGCTGCTCCTTGGGGAGCTTTAGGAGGTGTAGGCTTGTGGAGGAAATACATCACTGGAGACAGGCTAGAAGACCAAAAGCCTTGCACCACTTCCAGTTCACTGTTCTTTTGCTCATACGTGAAGATGTGGGCTCTCAGCTTCCTCCTTCGGTCAGGTCACCATGCCTGTAGTTTGTTTCTATGCCTTCCACTATGATGGACTCATACCCTCTGACACTATAAGCCCAAATAAACTCTCTTCCCCTTAAGTTGCTTTATCTCAGTTATCCCAGAATCTCACTGGCCAGATAGGCTGGCATATACAGCAACAAATACAAGACCCCATCTCAAGAAAGATGGATGTGAAAAACTGACAACCATGGTTGCCCTCTGACCTCCACATGTACAGTGTGACATACACATGCCCACACTCACACAAACAGTATGCATACAAGCAAATATATGTGAATATATATCAAATGCACAAAAAGATTAAAAATCTTTTTTGGGTAAGACATAGCCTTGATGGTTTCATTCTACTCCTCAGAGAACAGAGACGACATGAGTGCTAGCTACCAGGCTCCTGTGACAATGGGGCCATTTTGACTTAACTATTAATGCCGTGGACTTTAACCACTGATCTACTGACATTCTACTTTCTTCGGAAGTCTGCAGATCTTTACAAGAATTTTATGACTGACAGATTCACAGAAACTCTGGAAATAGGCATTTTTTGAGCCAATGGGAATTGTGTTGCATAATCTGGGTTTATGAGAAACCACTTTACTGAGAACTGGTGTAGGTTTTAATTGCTCAAAGGTTCCTTGTCCCACCTTTGCTTTAATTAATATTAATGAAGGTTGGTAACCAACACACAACTTGGAGCACAGTGGAACGTGTGCTATTTAGACTAATTGAGGATTCAACATTCTGTGAAGCCAGTGGCATGGATAATAGCTGACAAAGGGAAAAAAACCATAAATGTGGAGGAAGGAGCGGATGGTCTCAGAGCTGCTGTCCTGAACAGTCTACGTCTCAGTTCTTCTCTGTAGTCAGTCAGGAGTCACAGTGGGCAGACAGCCTGGTACAGGACAACCCCAGCATCATCATGCTTCTCTCTCACATGACTTTGGATTAGCTCAGTGTTTTACTGCATGGCTCTATCCATGTTTGACTCCTGAGGATGGAGCTGATAAGTGTGGGTCCTTTGGTCACCTCTCCTTAGGTGGCAGCTGCACTGTGGCTCCCTCAGGATGCCCTTCTCAGACATTCCTCTCTCCCTGGAAGTAAGGTCTACAAATTAAAACCCCAGCTTCTTAGCCCTTGAGCTAACCCTGAGCATACGGAGGAGGGCCTCCTCTGGGCTGGTAGACCTAATTAGGTTTAATTAATGAATTCCAGGAATAGCTAAGTCCTGGAGAACCTCATGGGCCCTAGGAAAGAAATGGGGGCTTCTGTCTCCCCGGTATGTCTCTAATGCCTTTCATCACACTGACAGTCCGATCACATCTCTCCTGCTCTGTTTTTCTTTGATTGTTGAAATGAAGCTTTGATCCTGGTTCTCAGTTATCAGTGAAGGAGTTCCTGGACCTTTACTGCCGGAAGGTAGATTCCTTCAAAGAGTCCTGATTTTGTGGCAGGTTCTAAAACCGTGTGCTTGAAGCAGGAGCCCAGCACCTGGGTAGCCTCTGCTTTGTATCTGAGTGTTTGGTTGGAGCTGGTGGCGGCGACGAAGGTGGGACTCACTGTGCCTGTTTCTGCAGTTTGCTCAACAGCAACTCTTACAGATGATGGTGGTGAGGGGCTGCCATCAGCTCAACTCTGGTGCCATCCATCTGGGATAGCTCAGACCCTTGGTGGAGAGTCAGGTCCTGTAACAAGGGCATTTGCTGCAAGTAAGGCCATAGGCCCCACAGGCTTCTGTGTTTTGGCTGTTGATTTCAGGGTTCCCAACCCCTCCCATGTTCTGGGAGGTTCCCTAGACAGAGCTTCTCTAGAACAATTCTTTTAAAACTGTGTTGCCAGTCTTCAAGGCAACTAAGTGTGTGTGTGTGTGTGTGTGTGTGTGTGTGTGTGTGTGTGTGTGTGATCTCTAAAAATTTATCAATGGTAAAAGGTTTCCAACCATTCAATCACCAAAAATTCATTTCAAATAAAATGCTCTATAAAGTAAAGGTGTTGCTGGCAGTGTTTGCCCATGCTGGGCCACATGGCTTCGCTGCAGCCTTGATTCTGAACACATAATACTGTACTGCACAGGCTCTTCCAGTTCACAGGCTGTCCCACTGTGCAATGCAAGCAGATGCTACCAGAACACTCCCCCTAACCCCCGGCCAGCCCCGTGCAGATTGGAGACTATTGCATGTTATGATTTCAGTGTTTTACTGTATGTACCAAGTCTTCTGCTTGCATAGAAACGGAATGGTTTAACTATAGATAACAAGTCCACCCTTTCTCAGTGGGTATCAGATTGGTTTACCTCTGGATTGTATTATGGTAGACAAACAAACTCGCTCATCTCATTAGTTTGCCAATTCCCCTTCACTTTTAGTAAGTGGTAGAATTGTGTATGCCAAAGAAGAATTTTTTTTTTTTAAGTTTCTTTATCATTTGTTGACAGTGTTTGGCTTGCATTTTTATTATATTGATCTATACCTGTTTTATATATTCATATGCAATGGGTCTTGTAGACATTTGGTGGGGCATAAAGGCATTGTGAATAGAAAAGATTTAAAGGAAGCCTGATCCTAGGGTGGCTCAGCAAAGCACTGGACTTGGAATGATCTCTTCACAGGAGGGTGTGGCTGGAGCTGTGTGTTGGGGAAGGTGTGGAAGGCTCTTTAGTACTGGGATGCCAGTCCTTCTGGGTCTCCCCATGTGTTCACTAACCAGGAAGCACTCTCAACTTGATTTCACAGTTTCACAGGTATTTAAAGACACAGGCAGAGTTGCTCAAATCATGGCCAAAGTGGTATGAGTGTTGCCAGGACCCTCTCTTCCTGGAGCTTGCTATTGAGATCAGGCTGGCCTCAAACTCATAGAGGTCTTCCTGCCTCTGCTTCTAAATGCTGGGATTACAGAAATTCACCACCATACCCAGCACGCCACACATTTTCAAAACAAAACAAAACAAAACAAAACAAAACAAAACAAAACGATAACAACAAAAAACCACAACCCTGGTACCCTAGTGAAGGCTATGAGTTCAGTGTTAGCCAGGCCTCAGACAGAACTAGCCAGCTCAATTAATCCCCAGAAGAGCCACTCAGAGGTGTCTTTGGCACACTACTACCTTGTTCCTCTCTGTAGCGAGGCACTGGAGAAATATTTCCTGGCCAGGCCCTGTCTGTTTCTTTTTCCCTCTGCTTTCAACATGCTGTCTTGAAGGGAGTGGAAGAGGGCCATCTGTCCACAGAACACTTTCAACAAGTAAGAGCTGTAGACTCCCCCTAAGGAGCACTGAGCCCTGGCCACTTCCAAATGACCGTCTTCCTAGAGGAGCCAGATCTCAGGGAGAAGCTTCCTGCCCCAAATAGGCCTCTTGCTGGTGGTTATGTGCCACACTAAGCACTATTTAGTTTTCAGAGAACCTCTGCTCTGTTCTCCAGAGATAGAGACAGCAGGCATCTGGCTTTAAAGCTCATCTTGGTAGCTTAGTGGTGGAACAATTACCCAGTATGTGTAAGTCTCTAGGCTCTAGAAATTCAACAAACAAACAAACAAACAAACAAGACACAAACTTTAAAAATACATCTTGTTCTTGGCAGTCAAGGTGACTGGCAGTCCTGCCTTGCTAGGGCTGCCTTGAAGGCTCAGGAGCTCTCGAGGGTCCTGCTTCCCAGGGATGCCCAGCAGCCTCTCAACTGTCTCTTCTTTGAAAAAAACATATAGCAGTCATTCCACAAGAGTAGGAATATAGCAGTGAGTGGGTAGAATGCTTGCCATCAGGCCCAGAGTCTTGAGTTTGATCTGTGGGACCTGTGTAGAAGTGGAAGGAGAGAAGAGACTCCACAACACTGTTCTCTGTCCTTCACAAGAATGCCTGTACACATTATCACACATAGGAGCACACTAACAACAACAACAACGACAACGACAACAACAGCGACAACAAATACAGCAACAATTCAATGGGAATAGGTGTGAAGAGTTACTAGGTCCCACATCACTGGTCAGGTTCTGAACGACTCATGTTTTCCACTTTCTTCTATGTGTCTCCTCCTTGGTGAGGGAAATGCTTCTCCAGACTGAGGTGACCTGCTGTCCATTCCAAGCGGCCCTTCTGCCCAACCTCCACCTCGTCTTTGACATTCTCATCCATCCATTTGCTAGGGTCCTCTTGGAGTACCTACCATGCACCAATCTAGCCCTGCTTGGTGCTGCCTTGGGCGGAAACCAAACATCTGCTGGGTTTGTTTAACTCAGACAGAACTAGAGTCATCCACTTGGCTGTGCTCCCATGCCTCCCAAGATGGAGATGAAAGAGAGAGAGAGAGAGAGAGAGAGAGAGAGAGAGAGAGAGAGAGAGAGAGAGAGAGAGAGAGAGAGAGAGAGAGAGAGAGAGAGAGAGAGACAGAGAGAGACAGAGAGAGACAGAGACAGAGAGAGAGACAGTGAGAGAGAGAGAGGGAGAGTGAGAGAGGGAGGGGGGAGAGAGAGGGAGAGAGAGAAAGAGAGAGGGGAGTTATAGGCTTAGATTTTTTAAAACCTACTTTTAATAAGGGTTCTGAAATGTTTTGACCCCCCTTCTGGCTCACCATCCAAAGGTAGGGGAGAAAAGAAGGTAAATAAGACAAGGGGATGTGACCCCATTTTCAAGTAGATATGAGTCAGTGGGAGCCACCAGGACCAACCGGGGATGCTGGGAAAAGTTCCCTGCCATGTTTCTCTCAATGAAGTGAAGATCAGCCAAGACAAAGACTCGAGACTGATGAAGCATTGCAAAGCTAGCTATGCAAGCACTCTGTCACTGTCCATTGAGTCCTATTTATACTCTCTCCAAGCTTCACGTGGGTCCTCCTATAGGTTTTGCCTCAGAAAAACACTATGTGAGTCTGCATCACATGATCCAACCAGAGAGTGATACACACTGAGCTTCACTTAGGGCTGGGGCTGGGGACTGGGCCAGTTTGAGGGGGATGTCTGTGGGGAATGTCTCCAGGCAGGCTGGGGTGGGGTACAAAAGAAAGGCTGGTGCCAGGCCTGGCTGCTGTTAGGGAGGATGACCTTTCAAGTGTGTTCAGTGGCTCACAGCGCTGGTAAGAAGCCACTCCCTTCTTTCCTCCTGCCAATCTCTCTTCAAGGCCTCCTTGCATCTTCAAAGCCATTCTTCACCATGTGGGCTCCCACGTTGAAAACTCTAGAGCTGAGTGCCCGTTTTCAGAACTGAGATTTGGGTGGACACTCCCAAGGAAAATGTGGTGGACTTCTGAACTGGGTGTGGGCTGTGACGAGCAGTTGAGCTTTCAGTGTGTTCTCTACGAAAGCATATTGTCCACACCCACCTTGCCTCTGCTCTGGTGTTCTGTGTCCCTTCTCAGAAGGATCCCAGGTGTCCCCGGCAGTGTGTGCACAGTGTCTTCCCTGGAGGTGCTTCTGGCATGGGCACCCTCACCTGCCAGGGCTGAGCTATGCACAAAGTAGAAAATCTGCAGATGGCATTTTTGACTACTGGGTTTTGGTGCCCCTCTGAAGGAGAAACTGTGTTTGAGAGCAGGCTTGCCTTAGCTGAGAAAGACATATTTGTCCATTCGAATTGAGGAAGTTCAGGGGCAGTGTTTAGTCAGGCTTGGATGACCAGGGAGGACTATTTCTTCGGCACTCCAGTAAAGCTCTCCAGGCTGCCGGGGCCTGGGATCCAGCAAGGCCAGGAACTGGAGCTTTGTGGGACTCCTGAGCTCTCTCCATCGGCTCTGTTTTCTAGTTGAGGATTCTCCCTCCAGCACCTTGCTCTCAGCCTGACCATAATTCAAGTCAGGCATTAAGACCGTGGCTCCCCTCCCCCACCCCCATAGCCACTTCTATGGCCTCTGCCTAGCATTTCGGCTGTGCTGTCCCAGTGCAGAAAGGATAGAAAGCCACAAGGGCCAGCCTTTCCTCCTTTAGTATAGGAAAGCTGCTTACAGCGTAGGTCCCAGGAGGCAATGTTCATGTATGGTATAGTAACCTACTGGCCTTTTGTTTATTTACATTATTATCATTGCCATTAAAATTAAAATTACTATTATTATTAATATTTATGAAACCAAAAATTTTTATTACTTGCTACATATTAACAACTAGTTTAGTTGTGGCCATTATGCAATTATTTTAAATTAACATATTAGCGGAAACAATCCATATTAATGCTACACAAATACTATTGACTGCTGGTCTGCTGGCCTGGGGTCTACTCAGTCCATTTTGTGGAAGGACTGAAGGTGACTATGACTGTCCTGGGGCCTCAAAGATATAGTTTCCTCTGCTGCCAAATAGAGGTCCCCTCCTCAGTGTCACTGCTGCTCCTGCTGTTACCTCAGGTCCTCCCCACACCAGCGTCTCTGTCTCCCCTGTAAACTACTTACTAGTTCCAAACTACTTTTATAATTAGATAAACTAGTTTCAATTGGGAGAACACAGGCTACAACCATGTGGAAACCCGGAGAAGAGGAGGGGGTATATGAAGGTTTTCTTGCCCTGGAAAGGTCAGAGGTCATGACCCCAGACAGCTAGGCTCAGTGGGGGAAAGTTCAGAGAGGTCTTGGCTTCTCTTCTCATGTGATCCTATCATAAAGGTCATGAAGATTCCTGTGCATCGAGAGGAATGGCTGCTTGACTGGAAGACCCTGTGAGACCCTCAGAGAGTCGTAGCCCCCATGAGCTACCCACAGATCACAGCTTGACAACAATCGCTGCAATAACATGAGGTTTATTGATCCAACGTGAATGGCCAATGCACATCCAAGTAGGAAGAGGCAACCCCGAACTCAGAAAGCACACATCTTTTAGACTTTACAGAGGCAACAGGTCTAGTTGGGTAATTCTGATTGGTGCAGTATCAAACGAAAGATCTCTTCAGGCATTGGTTGGCTTGCTCAAGGGGGCTGTTTTTGGCTTCATTGCCCCCTTACCTAACTCTTGTACCTGGCAAGCCCCTGGAACGCGTCATGCTGGAAAGTCCCAGAAGTTTTGTAAGGTCAGGGTGTTCTTCAGAGTTCAGTACAGGGAGGGGTAGAACATCTAATCTTGTTCTTACAGGTCTTTTCAGTTATTTTATGTTCTGGTCAGCTTATAGTTCAGCCCAGCCCTCCTGACCTTTAAAAACTTGGTTTTTCTTATACAAGCAGATGTCTCTACTATAGGTAGTTTGGGCTTATTATTTCTTTCTCAAAAGTCTTGTTTTTACCTTTATTTCTACATTCCCAGAACTCTGTTTCTATATTCTCAAAAACTTGGTTTCTATATTCCTAGAATAACCTTGTTTCTACAGCTTTGTTTTTCACTTTATGACTTCAGACCCCCATGGCCAGCTCAGGGGATACACTGGCTGCAGGACCACAGGTTAGACCAGTGGTTCTCAGCCTTCCTAATGTTGTGACCCTTGTTGCTACTTCATAACTTTTATTTTGCCATTGTCATGAATTGAAATGTAAATATCTGTTTCCCAGTGGTTTTGGGAACCCCTGTGAAAGGTTATTTGACTCCCAAAGGGGTTGAGAACTGCTGGTAACAGCACTTGGCTCGTTCCTGGATCTTGGAATATGATTTTGGGTGCCACAATACTGTTGAGACTCTGGTCTCCAGAGGCTTTTTACCAAGTGTAGCTCCTAGGACTCTCTACCAGTGTCCTCTCACACTCTGACAGCTTTGCCATAGAAGCCACGACCCTGGGCCATGTCTGGGCCAGGCACTAGCCTTCCTCCACACCCTCAGCCGTCTGCATGGGATCATGCTCCAGTCCTTCCACCTCAACCAGCTTCAGGCCCCAGCCCTCACATGGAGACTGCTGTGTGTATTGTTCTGCCTCCCACTCTCCAGTTTTGGAGGCATGGGGCAAGCAGGTGAGCTGACTGAGTCTCTGGGTTAATCAAGCACAGCAGCCATTCAGTTCCCACACAGCACAGCACCAAGCAGTGCTGGCTTGGTGTGCGTGGTAAACACTGGACAAACAGTCGGTGAATTAACAAACTAATGAGATAAAAGGCTATTTTTGCTTCTGATTCTAAAACAACAGGGGCTTTAAGTAGTTTATGCTGGAGGCTAGCGGCCTCTTGGAAGGTTGCCAAAGATAAGATTAAGGAACAAGCAAGATGTCCAGGAAGCTGAACGCTGGCCACTGCCACCTGCTTGCAGTCAGTCACCTTGCGGAGGCTTCCAGTGTGGAATCAAGGGCAAGCAATGGTTCCAGGATTCTGGATGCTGGCCACTGCCACCTGCTTGCCAATCACCAGGCCCCAGCCTTGGATGTCCATGCTCACACACGTACAGCCTTATAACAGCAAGGGGATGGTGTCCAAGCCATGATCTCCCTGCTAAACCTACCGCATGCATGTGAACCCTGAGCTTAAATGGCTTTATAACAGCACGGAGGGTGTGACCAAGGTGTGTGTGGGGGATTCTTTCCACTTGACTTGCCATACCCCATTGGACTCCAGAGATTTGGTACAGCTCTTATCCACATCCATGCAGAACTAGAATGCCTTTTTCTCCATCCCAGCATCCACACTGGAACTCCTGTGCCAAGCTTGGGGGCTGCCGTGCACTGGCTCTGCCTCCCTTCCTGCTGTCTGTGAAGGAGCGGTGGGGGCTCTCTGCTCCTGAACCCAGGGTGACTTGTTCTGCCAAGACTTCTTCCTTCCTCCTCTTTTCAAAACTTCATTTCTTTGAGTCAAATTTTTATACTTTGTTAGAGGGAGAAGCCCCTTGAGCTGGTATTCTTAGGTGATACCCAGCCTGTAGCTTGCCTGGCAGGAAGGGGTGATGGTGGCAAATACAAATGATTCTTGAAAACCCTCACTTCCGTGTGGAGGATAGCCAGAGCCACTCAGCTGCTCATAAAGGTGCTACATGTAGCATGAGGCTTGGGGAAAGCCACAGCCCAGTGCTTGAGACACCCACGCTTGCAATGACTAAGTCCAGGTCCAGGGTTCTGAAAGGAGCAGCTCTTTGTTAGTGCAGTTGCACCTATAACAATAAGCTCCAGCACACAGATCCACATAGTCCCTTCTCAAAGACTGGCTCACCTACCAGAAGCAATGGAGACTCTTTGACCTTTTCTTTTCTTCTGGTCTTGATCCCAGCCATCAGAGCCGGGTCCCCATGGAAGGGAGAGGGTGAGTAGGAGGGTTGGAGTAGGGTCAGGGTGGTGATAGGTCTCAAGGAATCCCTGGGTTACATCAGGGATCTCTGGCTTGTGGGATGGCTTCAGAAGCTCCCTGATTGGGGACAAGCTTGGGATATTGTTCTTTTGAGTGTCACCAGGGAAGCATGCTACTTGGCAAGGTTGTCCCTCTTGAGAAGATGAGGACTGTCTGGAGAAACTGTGCAAACCTCCCCATGAAGGACAGATATTAGGGTGGGCCTAGACACCAGGGACCAAGGATCCAGTAAGCAAGGAGGCAAAGATGGGGCTGCTGCCTGCATTGAGAGAGATTGATTCAATCCCCTGATTGAGAGAGAGAGATAAAGAAAGAGGAGAGAGAGAGAGAGAGAGAGAGAGAGAGAGAGAGAGAGAGAGAGAGAGAGAGAGAGAGAGAACAGATCCACATAGTCCCTTCTCAAAGACTGGCTCACCTACCAGAAGCAGAAGAAAGCAGAGATGGAAAGCAGAGGCAGAAGGGAGCTCCAGCAAAGAGCACAGCTGTCTCTAAGTAGGACAGCTTTGACATTTGCCAAGAAAGATAGAATCAGACTGAAACCAGCTGGTCACAAAGTGGGGGACTGGTTTTTCGGTAGTATTCTTGTTTTGTTATTTATGGCTACACTATGCTTTTCTCAACCAGTCTTTAGAGTCACACAGCAACTTTATAAAGTTGTGAGCATGTGAATATGTCACACACAGGCACAAACTTAACACAGAGCAGTCATGGTCCCACAAAACCCTCCTCGAGCCTGCTCCAATCACCATCTCTCCTGGCTGGCAGTAGCCTTTTGCATAAGCAAGAGCTCAGGTCCTGCTCTGTGTGATGGAAGTTTTATCTGGCATAGGCAGTGTTGTAGCCAGCCTGGAAACCTCTGGAGTCATCTGGAAATGGCCTGTGTTTGTGGCTGCAGATCCTGTTTGATTACCCAGGTGCTTTCTGGCAAGTGGCTACGTGATTGTGTTGGGTGGGTAATATCTGTCCTCCTGATGGCAGGATATACCTCAGACTGACAGAATCACCAGTTACCACCTGTGATGTTCATGCCGACTTATGAGGCAGAGGGTAGATTGAAGTAGGGTAACAGGTTGGACTGTGGTTCCCAAAAGTCTTGTCTGCTTCCAACCTCTAGATATGCCTTGATTTCAGTTAGGCCGGGAACTCAAGATGAGCTTATCCTCGGTTCCCTGGGCCTTCCATTCAGTGACGTGTCCTTGTGAGGAGGAGAAGGAGGAGGAAAAAGAGGAAAAGTAGGAGAACTGAGTGCAAATGTAGAAGGAAGGGTCGTGTGATGATAAAGATACACTGGAATGATGGAAAGGGATTCTCCTGGAGTTGTTCCTTGGGAGTGTGACCCTGGAAGGTCCCACCAACCATAGACTTTGGCTTATGAATTCTAGATCTATGAGGAATTTGTCATTAAATTCTAAGTTTGGGCTGGCAAGATGGCTAAGGTAAAGTTTTTGCCATGCAAGTGGAGAACAAAAGTTAGGATCTCCACTATCGACATAAAGAGCTGGGTAGGCTTGGGGACTCGCTTGAAAGGCCAACACTCAGGAGGTGAGGACAGGGGAAGCCCAGAGAAAGCTGCCTACATAAGCTACTTGGATCTATGAACTCTGAGTTTAAAGAGAGACCCTGACCCATTAAATAAAGTGGAGAGTGACCGAGGAAGACCCAACATCAACCTTTGGCACCACATGCATGTGTACATAATGTGCATACCCCAGCACACATAAACATGAATACAACAGACCCTAAGTTTGTGGTGATTTGCAAGTAGTGAAGATGACCACTGTAGGTAAAGTTCTCAGAACTCACAATCTCCCCCCACCTCCCTGCTTGTGGTCCCCTATTCTGCCTGGGCTTCTCTTCCCATACTGATTTCTGAGAAAGCTAAAGGCAAAGTTGAGAGTGAAATCACTTCTCATCAATGAGCAAGGCAGGTAGGAAGAGAGATTGCTGTTGTGGGATACAGTGGCCTTATCCATAAACCAGAGGACAGTGACGGTTGAGACAGGAGTTCAGAAATGGCTGAGTGATTTGGCAGGAAATTCCGAGTTGGGTTTTAGACAGGTGGGTTCATGAACCTCACTGAGGGGTTGGCTGTGGGCAGCTAGGATGACCTGATGGATCAGAGAGAGAAAAACTCAGTGATGTCCTGCCAATCCATTTTTCCAAATAGACACCAGTACTTCACAGCTTACTTAAGACCAGAAACTGATACCAACTGATGCCAACTGAAATGGGCCTGCAAGCTAATACTTAGTTAAATCCTGCACAGAGCAGACTGTGGCAACTCATTTGTCAAGTACATCTGGACCTGAGAAGGAGGAAGTAAAACACACATATGTTGACTCCTCAACTTTTCCACGAAGGTTGGACACCTAAAAAGTGAGTTTGGTCTCAGGTTTCTCATGATATATATTCATTCTCACAACAGATGTTTATTGGATGCTCATGGGGTTTGAGGTTTTGATGTAGGTGGTTGGAAAACAAAGCTCACTGTAGAGGTTTAAAACACAAGGCTCTGCTCTAGAGGCTTGGAACACATCCGCAAATGTCAGACAAGCCAGTGCCTGGCATTCACACAATGACTGTTGGAAGCAGACAAATACAAGTTAACCAAACAGGATCAATATCACCTCCCACACCCCAACCTCCACACATGTCAATTACAGGGAAGCCAGAGTAGTGATACCCAAGCTGCTGTTGCAACCAAATCTACTGAAAGAATGACATCTGGACAAGGACACATGTGAAGTGACAGGAATAGTTGTGTGGAACAGCATTGTAAAGAAAGGCCCTAGCTTCTGGGAGTAGCAAGGGTCTAAGGCTGAGAGGGCAGCTGGTGATGAGCTAGGTTCAGGGGCATGGATGCCAGGCAGGGGCATGTAGCCTCCCTGCTGGCAGGGCTGCTGGTTCTGTTCTGTTGGGGGAGCCATCCCAGGAATCTATAGAGAGTGGATGATACAGGAGCTGTAGGGAAGTCCTTTGGGAAGCTAAGGCAATCAAATAGGGAAGAGCTGGTTGTATCTTGAGTGATGGTGGGCAGCTGGTAGAGTGTAGGGAGGAGTGGGTATCAGATGGAGGAGGGCTAGAAATTCATTTGCTGTAAGCCTTGTTGGTGCTCTGTGCTTTGATGGGGGAGGCAGTCTGAGGAGGTGGAATCTTGGGACGCTTCCTTGGAGAATTTCTCTCCAGGCATACAGCGCATGGAGGGCTTGCTTATCTTTCTGTGACTTCTTCATTTTGAAGGCAAGAGCCACATTTCTGGCTTTGTCAGGCTTACAGGCAGCATCTGAGCAGGGTCCCACCTTTTGCAAGTTGCTCTCGCTTCCCTGTTCCAGCTAGGAAGACCTCAGTGAGACTTCTTGTAGCCTCCACGGAGTGAAGAACAGAACAGTTGGCTGAGTTTAACAGCACTGGCACATGTTCAGGGGACGGGCAGATTATTTGCATCCCCCAGCTTCCATCTGCAGCTTCCACAGGGAGGAGCTTGGAGGCAGCGAGGAAAGGTGGTTGGGCTTCCAGGGCAAGGGATGTGAGGTGTGGAGGGCACAGGACTACAGTTGACCACATGTGGATGCTGAGACAGAGGCTCCTTTCAGGGAAGGAGGAACCCTGTCTTTGGGGCTGAGCCTCGGCACTTTTCATTCTGTCCTGAGTAATCCTCTTATTTTTCCAAGTTCCAGTCTCCTTGACATCGATCCAGAAGGTACAGACCCCATGCCCAGCAGGCAGTTCACAGCAGAGGGGAGATAGGGAGGAAGGAAAGGCCAGGGTGAGGCAGAGGACTCTGAGGATGCAAAATAGCCATACACCTTTCTTTGGCTCCTCAGAAGCAGAGACTGTATGTATGATCTGTGGCAATGGTGGGTGAGGAAGTTGGCCATCACAGGGCCAGCCGTATGTACTACTTGCTTTATAGTGTCCAGGACCAGGATGCACTGCTTTTAACCAGGCACAGAGCCAGCAAGATGGGCTCCCTTAAGAAGCACAACCCTTAGCTTCCCCAAGAGTGGGAGTGTTAACAGAGCCTTCCTGGCCCACAGCAACTGAAGATGTTATGCAAACTTATGTGCTTATGCAAATGACAGCAACCTAGATTCCTGCCAGTGCAGGCCTCACTGCTTCATCTCACAGTCTTTCCTCCACAGCTGACAATGGGAGACACGAAGTCCCTCAGCCTCTGGCTTCTCTGTTGGCCTTTCTGGCTGGGCCTCTGGGATTCTTGGGGAGACAGTTTTCCTATATGGCTGATCCCTGGTTTAGAGAGCTGAGAGAAAGGGGGCTCAGGGGGCTAAACCCCTGTTTCTTTCAGTGTTCTGCCACTCTCTTCACAATTTATGGATGTACCCCATACTTTGTAAAGTACCCACTTCTTAGTGCCACATCTTAAAATAAAAGTAAGCTAAGTTTTCATTCAACAAGCAGGGTGGATTTCCCACGACGTGTTTGATTGACAAGATCCCTTCTTGGTTCTACAGGGGCTGCTCCTCTGATACTGTCCTCACACTGGTCACAATTTCTTACAGTGCCCTAGTGAGCAGTGACTCAAGAGTTACAAATCCCCATTTGCATGTGAGGAACTGTGCCACGAGGGGCATGTTCTGGAGTCTTGCTGGAGTGGCCAACCGTGATGTGACCTAAGATCTGCTTGGGTTTCACTGGTCATAGCTCTGAGGTTGGGTCTAGTCCAGAGAGACTCTGCCCATGTGTGTGTGTGTGACCTGCGTGTGACCATCATTGAAGAAGGGGGAGAAAAGAAGCACGTTGCAGGATTTGAATTTGCTGAAACGGACCCCCTTCCTCGTCCTCAGACTGAAGGGATATGGCTTTGCGTTCCCATTCTCACCAGCCAGCGGTGGCAGCCTCTCTCTAAGATTACATGGAGCCCTGGGCTCTGTGCTATTCATTAAGGTGTTAATGGGGACAGGAAATAGAAATTTCCAAGATTTGATGAAATTAAGACTTTGTCATTAGCTGGCATAGCTCAGAAGGGGGTAGGAATACATCAGCCTACGTGTTTGAAGAATTGGAAGCAGAAAAGCATTGTGGTCTATGCTAAGGAGACTTTGGGGTATAATATTATTTAAAACCAGCCAGTTTACTATGATGTCTGGGCTGAAATCCCTGCTCTTCACAGGCTAATGAAATCAGAGCTCCAGAGCTGACTAATCTCTCTGTTCTGATTAGAATATTCAAGCACTCTCCTCAGAAAGCAGGTCAAACCACTGCTGCCAAAGAGAATCCGGACTGGATCCCACTGAGCTGATGTTGGGATGTGTGTGGGCATAATCAATATCAGCAGTGCACCGGGTGATGGGATGGGAGATCACTGGTTGGACAGAGGTAGAGTGCAGCTTCCTTTGCTGGAAGGGCTCCACAAGAAAAGCATGTCTCTCATTCTGTATCCTTCTCCAAGAATCTACAAGCCACACCAGGCACAGTGATGGCGGGAGTCCAGCTCATTACCTGTATAATTTATCTCAGGTGCTGTAGAAATATCCAAGCCACAGATCCACATAGCTTCTCTTTGACTGATGTGGGAGATTTAAGGAGACAGGCAGGCTCATCACAGAGGGGTCTAATGGAGAGGTGAGGTAATTAGGAAAGAAACAGGAAAGCCCAAATTAGAAAACAGGCCAGAGTGAGAAGTTATTCAATTGGTGTCAACCTATATAACAGACAGATTCTCTAGGTTGGGAAAAGCAGAGAGTTTGCAGGGGGACCCACATGCTATAGCAACCTATGCACACATTCAAGGGGGGTGGGGGGAAGAAGCAGGCAGAAGTGTTTAAAGGAGGAAATGAGAGGATTACATCAGATATTTTGAAATAATAATCCCAGGCCACAAGGAATCCCTGGTGCCCAGAGAAAAAGCCACACCAGTGTTAAGTATTCTAGAGCTATTGCTGACTGGCTACAGAGAGCTGGAGAGTTACAGGTTGGAGTCCAAATGATCCTGGGATATCTTTGATAGGCACTTATTGCTTACTTTGGTGTGTGACACAATGCCCTATGACCTTTAAGTAAATTCTTTGGGATGTACAAATAATCCATGGCTTCCACCAACTCAATGCTAGGAGTGTCATCAGGTGGTAACTGAGGCTATAACAGAGATTTATCTGCTTGGCTGGGTCCTGCCTGACTGATATCCCCACCAATGCATCTGAAAAGTGCCTTGATTTATGACTTTCTCTGTTCTGTTACTATTAAACAAAACCTTTCTGTACCGTTCCCACACTGAAACATGGCATCTGGAGTAACCCAAATCTACGTTCCTGAGCCATAGTCACTATAGGAAACAGAGAGCTGTAAGGGCCAGTTTATGTTCGGGTTACATGTTTATGTAATATGGAGATCTGCCATGGGCCATCTAGACATCTAACGACCTGTGAGTCAGTAAAAAAAAAAAAAAAAAAAAAGCTGATACTGGATACTTGGGCAACCCAAAAGTAAATAGCAATGTGTTACATAACAAGTGTGTAACCACGAGGCTGGGGGACAGTTTATATTTAAACTGCAACACAGGTCAAGAGCAGCCAGAAGCTTCCAGACAGGATAGGGGCAAGGCCAGACCTCTGGGACTCCACAAGGAACCAGCCCTGCTACCACCTTTGATCTCCAGAGGTGTCAGGATACATTCTGTGGTTTAAAACCATCAAGCTCTGGGCTCTTGGTTAGGACAACACCTGGCAACTGATAGACAAGAAACACCCAAGCGCTCTGCAGCTCCCTCTGGGCTCCACTGTCCTTGGAGGCAGTGTGTGGGAAGTTTCTCTGGGAAACAGCCCCTTGTCAATCTCATCTGTCCAGTGTGAGTCTGTGGATGGGCGTGGAGACCAACAGACATACTGTGTTTGCACTTAGCATCAACTCTACATTGTGTTCTTCTTGAGACTCGGTGATTTCTGAGTACTTAGTGTGAGCCATTGTTGACAACCAGGGTAGGAACAGTTCTTAGTACTGTCATTGCTTGGTGAAAGGCAGGCAGTATGCAAAAGTTCTGCTTCTATGGAGGCAGCTGAGGACTAACTGGAGCAGCTTATCCAGCTCCACGTGACTAACAGCCAACCCCACTGCAGAGGCTCTGTGTTGCCCCAGTGAAACAGGAAATTCCAGCACCCATTTAAACACTCGTGGTCATTTATGAAAGGGCATTACCTTACACTTGTGGCATCTACTCAGCCACCAGCTGAAAATGTCACACTTGATGGCATGCGTCAGAATGGCTGTGGCATGCCATCCCTATTCCTGACAGATATACTGTGTCTTAGTCAAGTTTTCTATTCCTGCCCAAAACATCATGACCAAGAAGCAAATTGGGGAGGAAAGGGTTTATTCAGCTTACACTTTCTGCATTGCTGTTTATCACCAAAGAAAGTCAGGACTGGAACTCAAGCAGGTCAGGAAGCAGGAGCTGATGCAGAGGCCATGGAGGGATGTTCCTTACTGGCTTGCTTCCCCTGGCTTGCTCAGCCTGCTCTCTTATAGAACCCAAGACTTCCAGCCCAGGGATGGTACCATCCACAAGGGGCCCTACCCCCTTGATCACTAATTGAGAAAATGCCCCACAGCTGGATCTCATGGAGGCACTTCCCCAACTGAAACTCCCTTCTCTGTGATAACTCCAGCCTGTGTCAAGTTGACACATAAAACCAGCCAGTACAAACAGTGACAAGGTAGAGCAGACTGTTCTCCAGAAACCAGGATGGAAGGTTTCCTGGTGACAGACCTTGGTGTGTTTCAAATCACCTGAGTGTGACAGTCAGCTGCTTGGGGGATGCTTGCAGCATGAATTTTGGCCAGGAGTATGGCTCAAAGTGTGGAGGGGATGCCCCTCCCTTTTCTTGGCTGTCAGAGAAGCCTGCCTGTCCCTCTCCATTCACCATTGCTGTGGGTGTGCAGGAGAGCCTGTCTGTGCTGGAAGCTGGCTCAGTGCATGGTTCACAATGGAGGTCAACGGGACATAGTCTGGATGTCCTGGAGAAGTAGTTTCTGAGGCCACCAGAGTACTCATGTCTGGACTAGGGAAGGCAGATATGGTGGCTGAGTCACTGTCTCCTCATGTATGTTTGAGAAACGTCTAGAATCTCAGCTTCATCTCAGTAAATCAGAAGAGAAGGTCACACCTGGGCATTTTAAACAGAAGAGCGTGCCCTCAATCACCAGCTTCTTTAAGGTAAAATTCATTTTTTTTTTTAAAATCCCTGTCGCCTCCTTGCCTGCTGCACCTCTCACTGCAACTTTGTGGTAACTCCATCCATTTACCCAACCTGGTAGAACATTCCCTGAAGCAGCCTTGACTTCTGACATCCCATCAGCTTTTCTCATCGTCTGTGGTCTGATGGCCATCACTCACAGACAGGAGCGTTTGCCTTCAGAGGTCATCATGACTCAGGTCTGCTTCTGGAGCCCTCTGCACTGTTCCATGAGCTGTGGGTCCTTGGTGACAGATCCCTGTAGGGATCCAGGCTGCCCTCCACAGTGGAAGAAAGTTTCTTGTTCCCTCCTGTTCCTATCATCACCTCTGCCCCTAGTCCACCTGCAAAATTTATTCTATTTCTCCCTCCCAGGGAGATCCATGGGATACTTCTGACTTTCTAGGATTTAAAGACATTGAAGTCCATCTTGCTGAAGATACTCAGTGATACAAGAGTGATGTAAGGGTGATATAAGGGTAATCTAAGAATGATGTAAGGGTGATGTAAGAGTGATGCAAGGGTTATGTAAGAGTAATGCAAGGGTGATGTAAAAATGACATATGTGTGATGTAAGAGTGATGCAAGAGTGATGTAAGAATAATGTAAGGGTGATGTAAGGGTGATGTAATAGCCTCTTCTTGTTTTGTTGATTTTTTTCTTTCACTTGTATTGTGACTTTAAACAGGACTTTAAAGCAGTACTTCAAACACACAAAGGCAAGGCTACACTGACTGCAGCTCTTCTTAAAGGCCTAAAACATGAATGTCTTTGTTTGTTACCAAGAGATGAGAACATCTGGCCATAGTTTCTAAACATAATTCTCTGGAGTGCACTCCTTGGAACCCATAGAAACAATAGAGACCACCTTAGCACACAGAAACATGAGCACAGCTTTGAGTGACTTCTAAACATCTACCCTATCTACCAACCAACCAACCAACTAACCAACCAACCAACCAACTAACCAACCAACTAACCAACCAGCTACCAACTTACCAAACAACCAACCTACCAACCAACCAACCAACCAACCAGCCTGTCACTAACCAACCAACCTACCAAGCAGCCAACCAGCCAGCCAATAAACCTACCTACCTACCAACCAGACATCAACCTACAAATTTATCAAGAAGTACATCAATTCTTAGACATATCAAACACAGGTAACTAACCCACTTACCAAACAACCAACTGATATGCCAACTAGCCCATTAAGTAGCCAATTAGTTAACCAATTAACTAGTTCACCAACCAACCAATTAAGTAACTAAGTATCCTACCAACTAGCCAACCAAAAACCAGTTTACCAACATATAAGTATGAAAAAAATCTACCAGTTCATCAGCCTATCAAACAAATGGTCAGTCTATATGCCGATCAACCAATTGACTTATTGATTAACTAGCCAACTAGCCTATCGAAAGTCTTACCAATACAGCAATTAACTACCCACCAACCTATATATCAACCAATCAATCAATCAGCCAATAAACCAAAACCTATCAACAATTCTACCAGTCAGCCAACCAACCAATCTACTAACTGACCAAATAATCAACCAACTAACTAGTCAGCTAACCTACTGACCAAAATAAGTCTAGCATCTTCAGAGTTTCTGGTCTTTCACTGTTTTACAAAAACTTTGGGGTGTGGTTTTTCTTTTTCTCATGATTCCAATTTACCAAATGCAATTTGGGAGCAAATTCCTTGCAACTCATGAGCACCTTATTCCCCTGTTTTCTAAGGACAACACTTTGTGAATCCTACTAGTTCAGGTTTCCAAATCTGAATTTGACTGAGCCTCCACCTTGGTGTTTGGTGGGACTTCTCTTTTAACATACATGATGAAAATTGGGATTTGTCTCAAGAGATAGCTTTGATCTGAATCCACATCTGATCTCCAATCTCCTGTCAAATATAACCTCTCACTTACTGTAGGCTAGCTGTCTGTTTTCTGAGCTGTGGTGCAGTGGATTCAGCAATGAAGCTTTAACAAATGCCATGTGACCCTGTTTTCTCATTATCCAGTGTCCTTTATTTTGCAAAGTTTCTGCCTCCCTGAACAATCTGGGTAAATATCTCATTCTGATCTTTCCTGGGGGCTGAGTGTGTGCATAGTTTGTTGTATCTCCCATTGGCCTCGGTTACATATGGTGTCTCCCTGTCAAGTTTTAACCCTCCTGGAATCTCGTAATTCATTGAAACTCAAATTTTGTTCCTTCTCTCTCACTATAACTTCTGCAAAGATCTCAGTAGAAATTGAAAATGGGCAGATGAGTTGTTCTAAGAATGTGTTAAGCTTCTTCTCTCTAATGAAATGTGTTTCTTTTGTGACAATTTCTGTTTCATGGCATTCAATTTCTTGTCAAACGTGATAAACAACGGAATGAATGGGTTTTATATTAGCCTTTCATCACTCCGTGGACTATTTACTCTCACACTGCTTCTCTTACCGTCTCCTGATGCCTCATTTAGCTGAAATGGGCCAACAGGAGAGCCTGGCTGTGACTGATCTATGCAATATAGAGCCAGCACGCAGACGCTCTCGCTTCTCAAGTACTAGTGGGGCTCAGTCAGGTAGTTTCCCTGTGTGCTATGTAATTTAGTTAATTGCCATTGTAACTTTGTCTGGTTTCCAGGTTCATCCCAAACTGAGCATCAGTCCTCTGAACTCAGTGCTCTGTTATCATCTGGCTCTTCTCACACACTGTCTCTCTTCCTTTCTCTGAGCTGCTACCTTGGTCTGTTTCTGTCTTAGCCTCCTGTTTATTTGGTGTCTCTCTAGATTATGCCATTTTAGTTGTATTTTGCTTGAATATAATATTTATCTGTTGGATTATTCATATAAACTTGAAAATATCTGTGAATTCCAAAGATAATCTTAGCAATAGTTTTTGACCTTTGTGTAAGTTGTAGTTTGTCAATAAAATATCTATGGTTGGTCTTCGATAGCTGAGGGAACCCAGCCCTAACTTGTAGAACCAGAGGGGAGTCTCTGGTGAGAGTGTGTTGATCCATTCTGATCTGATTACTGAGAATATTTAGCAAAGACAATTCAAAAAATAGTGCCCTCATCACTCTTATCTTCTCTGCATCATGTCTCTTCTTATCAGGGACATAGAGATGTAATTTTTCTGACACATTGATATTTCCTTCTTCTTCTGGAAATTGATGTTGACAGTTTTCTATAAAAACCCTGAACTTTAATGTTCTCAATGCAAAGCTCAACTGAGCTCTTTAGAGAATTCATCTGTTTGCTTTTTTGGTTTATAGCATGGAAGCCAGAGATGAGCTTATCAATTTCTTTATTAGACACTCCTGGAAAGCTAGGATTGGATGGGTCTTAATTTATTCTTTTGCTAGACTTTGGTAAGAGAGTATGTTGTTATTTGTTTCCAGTTGTCTCTTAACTATATTCCTTGAAGGGCCTGATGTGATTGCATGTGTGTGCACATGCATGTATGTTTGTATGAGCATGCATGCATGTGAGTGTGTGTGTATTTGGATGAAGCAATGATGATGTTTTTCACAAGGGCTATTTCTATATGGGGGAATAGGAATCCACATTAATGCAGAGGCAATTTTGAAATACTTACTTCTAGCCATGTGAAATAGTAAAGAGTCTGAGTTTGGTTCTTCAACCTCAGAGGCAGTTTCTGAAGCTCCTGGGCAAAGCTTTCTTTCAAATTTCATATCTAACTCACAATTATGTTGGAAGAGGTAAGTGTCCTGCTAAACCTAGCTCTTTCAGGATGAGAGTTTACTTGGCTCTTCAGACTTTCTCCTGTGCTGCTGGGGAGGCTCCCAGCAGGGAGGAGGCCAGACAGAGGAGTGCCCTGACATTTGCTGGTCTTCACACTCTTTCTGGGGACACTGCCTGTCATCCTTTCCTCTGGGTGAGATTGTGAGGCTCCCCACAACCAATATGTCAACATCATTTCTGACATTCATGAATGGGTCCTTATTTAGTAACAGGCTCTTTGCAGATTTTTTTTTTTTTTTACTTTATATACATATTTCCATGAAGTGGTTAGAGCAGGTGTATTCTTAACAGAACACAGCTGCAGTCCTTATAAGCTGAGACCGGTGTAGACAGAGGGATGTTTTATGGGGAAATTTTCATGGAAGATGTTGGAATAATGCTGTTGCAAGCCAGTGATTGCTGGCAGTGGCCAAAAATTAAGAGACAAGTAAGGATACTTATCTAGCACTCCCAGAGAGACTGAGGCTCTATAAAAATCCTAATGTCAGACTTTAGGCCTGTGGGATGGTGGGAGTCTGAGTTCTTTTGCACAAACCATCCAGCTAGTCATCAGTTGTTATAGAAGCTACATGAACATAAACCTCAAAAGCTACAGGAACCTCTCTAAAGTCAATGGGGTCTGGGACTAGATGCCCGTGTAAGTAACATGGCTGAGTCCAGTTAATTTTCCTGAACCTGGAAGGCAGGAGACCACATGCCTACTGCTTCTACAGTATGCTGTGTATAGAAATGAGAGGAATCTCTTCAAAGATGACACATGTGGAAAATGAGCCTAATAGATCTGGGATCTGACTGTGGTATGAAATTCGAATGGCTGTTATGCACACGGATAACTAGCCCTGGTGATACCAGCTAGAGCTGGCCCAATCCCCTGGAGGGACTAGCTCAGTAGTATGGCCTGGTGGTCTGGCAGACAAGCTGGAGGACAGACACTCTGGCTAGGCCCACATTTGGGAGGTGGGGAATCCCAGGCTGATGGATCGTCAGCTCTTCTCTTCTGGAACTGTCAGCCTCCTGCCAGCTCCTTATCCCTAGAGACCCCCAGTGGGGTGCTTACAGCCAGAAAGTGCACAGTGCCAGTCCCTCATTGTCCTCAGCGAGCACCAGGACACCCATTCACATTTACTTTAAAACCCAGGAAATTCTAGTATGTTAATATTTTTCAGCATTAAGTGTGAACAGCACCACTCAGTACCCCAGCAGGGAAGAGCTGGTGTGCATGACACTGTTTTAGAAAATGGAACTTAGCTGGAGACTGGAGGTTGTTGATATTCCATACAACATTGAGTAACACAGCCTGCTCTCTCCATGGAACCTACAGGAGTGGCATGGGCCTAAAGAAACGCAGGATGAGAAAGATGACAGGGAAACTGGTGGCTGGACCACAGGAGGGTTGGTGCTCCCACAAAAGCAAGCAGGAGTAGCTGATAGGATGAGTTTGAGAGGAAAGCTTGGAGTGTGTCTATACACTCCAGAGGCATTGGCAACAACAGAGCCCCCTCCTTGGCTATGCATCTCTCTGTTCTGTGTGCAGAGGTGAAGTAAACTCCCCTGCCCAGAGTATGGCTGGCTTGTCTTATGTGCATGCTGTACCACGAGATGCTGGGATTTTAGCATCTTGACAGCAAACTTGCCAGATAGTCCTGCCTACCTTGGTAGCCTGGTTGAGGTGAATGCAGGTTGATTATTCCAATCTTGATTACTAATATTAACTCTCATATCACATATAACACAGTATCTGCTAAGTACCTGATTCCCTGTCTATCCATCTATTCATCTCTCTCTCTCCATCTCTCTCTCTCTCTCTCTCTCTATCATCTATGTATCTATTATCTATCTATCTATCTACCCATCTATCTGCTTATTTCTTATCTCTCTCTGTATAGTTACAGGTTGCAGAATAAATGCAGTTAAAAGGGCTACAGCAAAGTTCAAGTTCAGAAGTGGGATGATCAAAACACATATAGAGACTGTATTGATAAGGAACTTGAACCAGTGAAGAAGCTTCTGCTATTGAGTTCAAGCCCAGGAGAGGGAAAGCAAAGATGTAGCCAGCAGCAGAGTTGAAAGGGCAGGAGCAGGTCCCAATGGTCAAGCAGTGGATGGTCAGACAGTAGTTGAGAAAGACATCTAGCCCAGGGGACTGAGCTGAGCTGAGCCCGTTGGTCCTTGATACACACACTGGAAATACAGTCATCTCCACATCAAAAACTTGCAAATTTCAGGCTAATGTCCAGCCTCAGAAACCAGTTTAACCAGTTTAGACAATATAAGGTAACTTAGAGCAGGGCACAGCATGATATTGATACCTTGTGCCTCATTCTGATCCCTAAAGTGCAGAAGTGTCTGTGTGTCATTGAGGAAACCATCCAGGTCGGATCCAGGTCACCCTGTGTCCTACGGAATATCAGTGTTGAGACTGGGCACAGCATAGATGACTCCATTTGAGAATGCAACAATTTTGACCAGCGTTACTGTGTTCTGAGTATGAATGCCAAGAAAGAACGAGTCTATGTCTTATTTATATGAGTAAACAGCCACCATCTGCCACCACAGCAGGCGGTCCAAACTTATAACATTTGCCAATGTATAATAACACCTAAAAAAGATACCAAATCACACCAAACCACCAGTCACACGAGCTTCTCAATCACACCAGATGGAACCCCATCACATGAAACTGTAAAGAAGGAGCACCCCAAGACCCACATGTGCAGGCACTCTGACTGGTTGCCTGGTCACCTATCAGACTTTTCCAGGAAAGCTGCTACAGCAAAGGACAGCTCCCTCTGCCTTGGGCCCTGGCTTGAGCAGATTCTCCTGCTTGTGACCCTCAGCCTGCTTCAGTTCTGTGTCTGTGCCCAAAGAGGTCAGCATCCTGGTTCTAAGACTCTTCATATGGTCCTCTTCAGATCTTGCCTTGAAGAAACGCACTCTGAACTCTGCAGACTCTTTAACCCTCAGTCATTTTATAACTTGAATATTTATGCATTGTGGTCTGAGGTGCTAATGAGACTCGAGAGTATCAATAGTTAAGTTTGGAATAAAGAGAAGCCAAGTCCACCAATGGCCAGCTGTCATGGGAAAGTTGCTGCCAGCGAAACATATATAGCCAGTGAATTTATTGGTTATTTCTGGAAAGATGCAAACGTGTCTGTCTATGTTTCTCATGGATGCCATCAGGCTTTGCAGTCTCTGGTCTTCCTATCTTAGAAAAAGAAGTTCAGGCTACCCCATGGGGATCAGAGCCATATGCAGCAGTACACTGTCCAACCAAGTCTTCTAGATGCATCAGCCCATATCAACAGGAAGCACCATGATGTCAGTTGCCTTCTTAACTGATGGTACTGTCTACCTGATACCTACTGCAGGTTGATTTACAATGTAAGTTTTATTGTGGCTGTGGTGTGAAGCAGGAGGCAACAATCAGGAGGCAGTGGCTGCTAGAAAGATACTTTGTACCCATAGTTCTTCTGGAGAGGTGAGTCACACAGAGGAAGCCCCACGGGGGAGCCTCAGTTGGTTAAGAGGCAGAGGAGGTCTATGGGGACTGATTGGTGAGATGATTGGGAGTCTCCGTCATTTTAGAGGGCTCTGGGGCCCTGAATAAGAGCTCACTGAGGAGGTGGCTGGGACTGTGGACTTTGGATTGGCTGGTTTGCACATGACAGAGATGCTTTAGAGGCTGTTGGCTCTAGGGATTAGGCCTCTAAGTCCTGGGAAAGACCTCCAGCTCTGGGAGGGTGTCACCAGAATAAGAGAACAGCTTAATGCAGGGCTCAATGCATGGCTTAACGCTGGCTCTGGAAGTTTGGCAATGCAATATAGGAGGGTCTGGGCCTAGATGAGACCATGAAGGAAGCAAAGAAATGTCTGAGGTGTAGTAGTGAGGATACACAGTGTGCAGGGATCATACACAGCAGAGGCTGGGAGCAAGGACCTTCAAAAGGGCATTGGGAAGTAAAGGGAGAAAACAAAGAGTGGGAGGAGCTTCAAGGGCTGCTGAATGAGGATCTAGAGCTTTACATGGATCAGGATGGGGGAGAGAGACGTGAGCATTGGACACAGTTCCTGGGATAGGAGTAGACCTATCCTAGAGTATGCAGGAGAGAACGTCCCCATCTGTCCATAGGCCAGTGCTCCTCTAGCTTCTCTCTAGCCTTCCTTCTTACTGGAACTTCTCTCCTTGGCACACCCTGCTGTCTAACATGCTACCATGGCTCACTTCTCTGTTTTCCAAGTATTTGTTGCACATGTTTCTTCAAGACTTCGAGTTTCACAAGGATTCTGTCCCTTATATTACAGGATGTCCTGAGAGTCAGAGCTCCCAAACACTGAAAGACAGATGAAGGACTCAGAGCTTCTCATCTGTAGGGGGTCCTGGAGGCAGAGGCCATGGCTCCCCAGAGCAGAGTGATTAGGACTCCTTCCTTCTGGACTAGATGAGGCCCTACTTTAAGAGGGCACTTTGTATTGTCTTACTTATACCCAGTCTCTGATTAAAATAAGTTTTTCTACATGTCTGACACATAATAAACACTTAGTAACTAGCCACTGAAAGACTAGTTGTGTTAGTCACCTTCCTGTCATGGTGACAAGACACTGAGAGGAAAGAGTTAAAGAGTTATGGTGTCAGAGTTCAGTGCATGATAGTCAGCATCTTTGTGTAAGTTTGTGACAGTGAGAAATATGGCAGCCAGGAAGAAGGGGAGAGACAGAAATGGAGACAAAGGCACACAGAGAAAGGAGAGAGAGAGGGACAGGAAGAAAGAGAAGAAAGGGAAGACAGCAACACAGGGTGGGATATGTTATGAAGGAAGCACCCACTCTTCCAAAGCACACCTCTCATGACTGACCTCTTCCGCATTTCTACTTCCCACATCTCCCAGTGATGCCACCCAACATTGATCACCAATTCAGGAAACTCATTGTCTAGGCTAGAGTCCTCATAATCTCATAACTGCCTTAAAAATATTTACATTTTTAAGTTGTGTGTATGCATGGTATGTACACATGTGCATGTACCTATGGAGACCAGAAGGCAGCAGACCCATGGAGCTGGAGTTACAGGTGGTGGTGAATCTCCCAATGTAGGCTCTGGGAACCAAACTCAGGTCCACTGTAAAAGGAACTGCAGAGCCAACTTTCTAACCACTCCAATAACTCTTAATAATACAACCAGCTACTGCTCAAGCCTTCAGCCTGCAAGACTTAGGGGTGGGGTGGGGACGGATTTCATATTTAAACCAAACAGAACAACTAGATAAATTAAAAAGACATTTTGTATTACTTGTTAATCAAAAATTGAAATGTGCCACATCTACTTCATAAAACAGAATAACTTAGATGTTAAAACCTGAAGATATTTAGTAGAGTTTATCCTCTAGGACTGTGAAGTAGTTAAGGGAGAGTTATTAGCAAAACCCTTAGAAAATCACCAGGTGTGGTGGTACATACCTTTAATCCCAGCACATAAAAGGCAGAGACAGGAGGATCTCTGTGACTTCAAGGCAAAACTAGTCTACAGAGAGAGTTTCAGGACATCCAGGGATACATAATGAAATAATCTAAAACATTCTGCTACTGTTTGTGGCTTAAGAACACTGTACTCCTTTGGCAAGAAAAACTTAGTGTTGAACATTGACAAATGTGTTTTGTGTTGACTTTAGTAGGGCATCATCAGGCCCACAGCTTGACCTATCGTCAGCATAGAGGGAACCAGGCACTCATCACACCCAGGCATAAATTCACGTCCAAAGGCATGATGGGGTCCTGGAAAGGACAGGAAGCCACCAGTGTCTGGGCATCTAGGAGAACTTGTCCTTGCCAGAGGTTAACATGCCTAAAGTCAGGGACAATTTGTAACCCTTGGTAAGCCTTTTAATATTCAGTGACTTGCTACTCAATGGGACAGCTGCTTTTAAGCATACTCACTTAACCTCATGTGGTGGTCTGAGTGAGAATGCCCCTTAAAGGTTCATAGGTTTGAATACTTAGTTTCTAGTCGGTAGAATTGTTTGAGAAGGATTAGGAGGTGTGGTCTTGTTGTCACAGGCTTTGAGACCTCAAAAGCTTCTTGCCACTTCCAGTGTATTCTCCTGTTTGTGCACCAAGATGTGACTTTTCAGCTGTTCCTGCCAACATTCCTTTACTCAACCTTCATGGACTCTAACCCCATGATACTATACATCTGATTAAATATTTTCTTTTATTCCTTGGTCATGGTATTTTGTTACAGAAGTAGAAAAACAACTAAAACACGTTGGGAGCTGGCTAACATTAAGTCAGAGGGATGCCCCTTGGCAGCCTCTGGTTCTCAGCTTATGGAAAAAAGTGATCTGTTTGCACATGTGTCCACACTCCACAGCTGACACAGGCCAGGAGAGGCTCTTACTTCCCATCAGGGACCAAGCCATGTAGTTCCACTGTCCCTTGGATCTTGAAATCCTCTGTCAATATGGGACTTCTGGAGAACATGAGAATCCCATACTGGTGTTGACATTCTCTCTCCAGAGTTGATTTATACCGTCTTCCCAGTCAGAGCCAGTCACACAATATAATCCATGGGCAGGTTTTAAGAAACTAGAGGTCTTGTTTGTCTCCAGTATTGCTGTGGTCTTGGTCACTGAGTAGGTATGGGCCTTTGCATTGCCTCTGTAGCCCTGGATAGAAGGACTTTTGTATCATGATTAAGGATTGGCTTCCAGGCGTGGGACAGAAACCCATGGAGGTTTCCTTGAGTTGACACACTGCCTCTCATTCTATGGGAGAGGCAGTTGGCTTTGCCTTGAAGGTTTACAGCAGGGCTCAGTGCTGGGCTTGCCAGAACAGATACTCATACTCCTCCTATCTGGCCCTCTCCCATAACACATGCATCAGAGTCTCTGGAAAAGGGACCTACATCCTGAGTCTGAATAGTTCTCCTGGGACTCTTACCTGCCACCAGGTAGAGAGCCACTAGACTGGTTGAAGGTGGAATGGTGTGTCTCTTCCATTCTATATCCAGTGAGTTGTCTGGGGCTTCCTGGTAGTGGTTTTAGTTCTGAATGCTGATACTGATGATGACAAATGTGCTTATGTGAGAGTCTGCTGGTGATGCTGATAGGGCATGTTAACGCTGGGTACTGATGCTGGGGCTGATGTTGGATGCTGGAGCTGATACTTAATCATCCTAACACTCTCATGTCTCTAAGGACACTGCTTCTCCCTTCATTCAGGAGAACTCAGGGACCATCATGTTGACCTGATCTGACCCAGCCTATTCTCATGTACTCCAGAGAGGTGACATGATTCTTCTACTGTGGCACTATGGTACAGCCTTGATCCCTCCTGAGGGCTGTAGTTCATTCACATGCTCTCTTTTTAACTCCAAAAGTCCTGGTCTCCAAACACTAATAGTCAGCTGTAGGCTTTTCTATCAGAGAAGTGCTACCTCCACAGATTGCTTCACTGTCAATGACCTGATGAGGACTATATGAGCTTTGATGGTGTCACAGGAGATTATGAATGCTTCACACAGTTGAATTGTATGAGAGCCTCAAGGGTCCTCAACAGGAGAGCTGCATCACTTAGCTAAGATCAGTAGATTTTCCTTTCCCTCCTCTTCCCTTCTTTATCTCCCCTCCCCTTTCTCTCTCTTCCTTGATCTTATCATTCTTCCTCTTCTTCCTATCTCCCTCTCTCTATCTTCTCTGACAAACATAGAGAGGTCAAAAGTGTGTGTTCGCCTTTGGAGGGTTTGGGGTGTGGCATGCTGCTAGGAAGTCAGCTCAATACAGGTTCTTGGGTTAGCAGACATTTTAGGACTTGCATTCAAATGGGCCCTGGAATCCCAGGTCAGAACACATAGGAGGTGAGGCCCAGATGAAAGCAGCTTGAGGCTTTCAGGGAGCTGGGATGTGCTTTTTGAGTTGGGTCTTGAAGAACTGTTGATCTAAACAAAAGCAGAATCAATCCCCCTAGGTAAGCAATGGAGAGGGTCACAGGAGTCCTTCCTGAAAGGCAAACAGCAGGTAGGATTCCCCTGGGAACTAATTAAGGCTTCCTGCTGAAGTGCAAGGTGTAGGTTTGGAAGGTCTTCCCTGCACTTGGCCTAGGGCCTGCCAACCTCCTCTTCCTAGTGGCTTTGTCTTTTCCTCTTGACTAATTGCTGTTTAAGCTAAATGTTGTCAGATAAATGGTTTCTGATTCAAATAACCAAATGCCTCCCAGGTGCTCTAGGGGCCTGCTCACCTTGGGCTGGGAGCAGGCTTCAGTTCAATTTTCTCCGTCTCAGCTTAGGCAATTTAGCAACTGCTGGTGGAGAGATGCTAAATTAATTAAAGAGGTGATGGTAATGCAGAACAGGGCTGAACACTGGAAATCAGCTTCTAATTGAAGAATGAGATGCCTCTTCCTCACGTCAGAGGTTAGACTCAGAAGCCTGGCATTTCATTAGCATAGCACTGGATGTTGAATGGAACAGTGGGGTTGTGGATGAGTCTTAGAGACCCAGGAAAATGGCCAGCTGTTAGGGTAGTTGACAGCCTACCCCCTCCTTCCCAAGCCTGTGCTGAGTTGATTCTGGCTCAGCTCCTTCCAAGGGCGAATGAGGGTTTGGAGGGATGGGGCATAGTCTAAAAGGAAGGCAGGAAACATACACTAGTAGAGATCATGGCCACATTTTATTTCTATACTGTTGTGATGGTTTGTATATGCTAGGCCCAGAGAGTGCCACTATTAGACAGTGTGATCCTGTTGGAGTAGGTGTGGGTGTAGGCTTTAAGATCCTCATCCTAGCTGCCTGGAAGCCAGTATTCTGCTAGTAGCTTCAGATGAAGATGGAGAACTCTCAGCTCCTCCTGCACCATGCCTACTTAGATGCTGCCATGCTCCCACCTTGATGATAATGGACTGAACCTCTGAACCTGTAGCCAGCCCCAATTAAATGTCATCCTTATAAGAGTTGCCTTGGTCATGGTGTCTGTTCACAGTAGTAAAACTCTAAGACAACTATGATGAAATACCCCATCCAAAAGCAACTAAGGTAAAAGAGGGTACATTTTAGCTCACAAGTCTAATTTGTAGTCTAGCATAGTGGGAAAGTCAAGGCAGGAACTTGAAACAGTTGACGATAACACATGCATCGTCAAGACTGAAGGGAAGCAAATACTTGCATGCTTAGTGTGCAGCCTGCATTCTCTACTTTCCTTGTTCAGGCCTCAAACTAGGAATTATGCCACCCATCTTCAGGCAGGACCTTTCCATTGTCATTTAACAAACAATCAAGTCCACGGGCTAACTTGATCTAGACAATCTCTTATTGAGACTCTTTTCCCTGATCATTTTGTTTACACCAAGTTGACAAAATTACCATCACAAGCCACTTAAGGCACAATCTGTCTCAGGTGGCAAGGTTTCTTCAGGAGGGCTAACTTCATCTGGTACAAGTGGCCCTAGCTGGGCAGGAAAAAAACTGCATAGGTAAGCTGGCTGCTGACCAAACAATTACATACCTTTTGTTCTATCCTCCCCCTTTAAACAACGAAACTGAGGCTTAGAGAGGAGACTCAACTATGTGGCCTCTGTTATCAATGGCCAGTTCTGCAGTCTTGGTGATTGTTCTGCTGCTGTGAAAAGACACCATGACCACAGCAGCTCTTACAAAAAAAACATTTAGTCCATTGTCATCATGGCGGAAAGCATGGCTGTCAGCAGGCAGACATGGTGCTAGAGAAGGAGCTTGAGAATTCTACATCCAGATCTACAGGCAGCAGGAAGACAAAACCCCTGGGCCTGCCTTGGGCTCCAGAAACCTCAAAGCCAGTGATACACTTTCTCTAACATACCTACTCCAACAAGGCCACACCTACTCCAACAAGGCCACACCTACTCCAACAAGGCCACACCTCATAATTCTTTCAAATAGTGCCACTCCTTATTGAGTGAAAAACTGAAATAAACAAGGAGGATATGACTGCTCCTAGGTATGTTGGAGTTGGCTGAAGGTTTCTTGTAGGTGTGAGGATCAGCATAGCCAGAGGCAGAGACATCTGGGAGAGTCCAGAGTGAACATGGTCAGACTGAGCCTAGCCATGTAAAGAGAGATGGGAAAAGGAGAGGGGAAGGAGAGGAAGAAAGGACCTGCTGACCAAGAGGGGCAGCCTAGGCCAAGACACTGGCCAAAAGGCCAGGAGAGTAAAGGGTAGACAAAAAGGTCAGGTAACCAAAATATTCCCCAAATACAGGCAAGGGCAGCTAGGGGAAGAACAGCCCAGCCCCTGGGCTCTGTAATAGGTAGGGATTGAGGGATGCTGGGAGAGCCTGGTGGCCAGGTCCAGTATGATATGTTAAATGGGCATGTCAGTTAGCCTTTGTCCAAGTTTGAGACCTAACATCTATGTGCTAGCTTATAGGGGACATTTTCATCCAAAGCACCATACTGGCCTTCCTCCAACATGGCTTTCTCGAACCCTTCTGAGCCCTACATCTTTGCATTCTCTCTGTATAAATGGACTTAGAAGCTGCTTAACCAAAAGTTGCAGGGTCTTCCCTCCAGCCTGCAAGGTAGCTAAAAGTAGATGAGAGGCTGGCAGCTCTGCCTTCATTTTGTACTTGTCTCCCTTATTTTGGGTTAGATTTCTGTTCAGTTTTGCATATAGGTATGTAATCATTTAAGGAAGATCAAGATTTACATTGGAAATCACCTTTTATAAGCTTCTGATCCACCCGGAGTAGTGCTTACAAGTTTTTAGTCACTGCCCTAATCATGAAGTCACCTAGGATTCCAATGAGCCTCACAAACAAATCTCCATGTGATGAGCTCACCATCTAAGCCAGAACAATTTCCATGTTCCCTAGAAAACTGTACCCCTAACCTTTTCTCTCCCCTCAAGGAGGAGCAATTGTTTCTCAAGAACCAGACTTTCTCCTCAGGCAAGAAAAATAAGGACAGCAATTATTGTACAAAAATGCACCCTAATCCAAAATATCTTGGAGACCTTCGGTCACAGCCTTAATATAGGGGAAATAAAACAATCCACCTTGGAGACCTGGTATTGCTCCATAGTCTAATTAAAGGTCCAGATGAGTGACCAGCCAAGATGGCGGCAATCCACATGGTTGTTATTTATTCCAAGGTGAGCCTAGGTCCTCAGTCTAGATGGCAGTAGAACAAATGGTAACAAGGTGAGCACATACCCTTTTCCTAAATGTGAGTTGAATCCAAGTTACATCCATGGTATATTTCAGCAAATTAAAATGACCTAGACATTCTTTTGAAACCACACTTGATAAGACTTACCAATCTTAAAATATAGAAGTTAAAGTCGTAACAAATGCATTAACTAGAACGATGCTGAGAAGCACACTCACTACTGTCAGTTATGTGTGACTTAGGGATCTGCTCATCAGCAGGAGGAGTCAAGAGTCAAGAGTTGGCCTTCTTTGTCAGTTCTGTCTACGATGTAAATTATGAATTACAGATTTGATGTGACTGACTGCTTTCACCTTTCATCTGATGGCTGGGTGTAACGGAATGAAAATGGTGTAGGGAATTTTTAAAGGGCTCTGTTAACAGGGTTAAGTTTAAAAAACTTTATAAAATGGATCATTTACTCTTGATATGGCAGTCACTCAGGTAGTAACTTAGGAAGTTCTAGAGATGTGCCTATTGGGGAGAAACTAAGGTAGCCACTGTCTCTGGGAATGTTTTCAAATTGAAAATTAAAAATTATTTCTTTTTAGGAAACATAACTTAGCATTAAGCTGACACTTGGAACATAGCCATAACAATCTGATGTGAAGAAAAATATGTGTTATCATGATTTCCCACACTAGATATGGTCATGCAAGGTAATAGTCCCAATTCTGAAAATTCTATCTTAGCAGATTGCTTCTAAGCAAATGGTGTGTTTTACCTGAGAAGCTCCAGTTTTGCTCATTAAATAATAGCTGATATTATTAATATTTAAAAGAGATACACAAAGTTCATTATATATGAAAACAAGAAATATCAGCCAGACACTTTCAGTTCAGATTTATTCCTTATATACTAACTTTAACTGACTTCTTTTTCAAAGCTTCTAGGTGCCTGTTCCTTATTTATAAGTCTGAGGTAAATTACAATTACCTTGTCCTGCTGCGAAGCTCTGGTGCATAGTCCAGCCAGTTGTCCAGTTGCTTTAACCTTATGTTAACTTTATATCTTATGTTATATTGATTCATGTTAATCTTAATATAGACAATAAGAGACCTGCAACTTTGTCTCTTAATGTTCCCCTCAGAGTTGTGCAGTCATCACCTCCTGACTGATGTTCTGATCTTTGCCAACTGCTAAGTTTTGTCAAGGCTCCTTGGATGGACCTTCTTCTGAGGCACTCTGTCTTCTGTTCCCGTCACCCTTCTGTTAGCTTTGGGACAGTTATAGAGAGATCGATAGTTTGAGTGACCTCCAAAAGGGGACTAATGGACCATGGGCCACCCAGCTCATCCCTCTTCTGGACATTGTTTTGAGGACTTGGACCTAAAACAACTGGCCTGGAACCTTCCTTTGCATCAGCTAACCTCTGTGTCTGTGGCTCAGGTCAGCTTCATGTCCATCAGGATGTGCCCACCCCTGCTGCAGTGCTCTGAAGTTAAAAAGAACCAGCTCTGACTTCTGCTAAGGATGCCATCTGAACCCTCCTCTGAGAACGATGCTGTTTCCCGAACAGCAAATCCTAACTGGTTTGAAAAGGGCCCTAAAGGCACAGGGACCTTCCCACTCTGGTTCTTCTGGTTCCTTCCCCCTCTGACTCCTCCCCTTGGTCACTTTTTCCCTCCTTATTGTTCCCACACATATGTCTTACCTGTCTTTTAGATGCTTTACTTATGGAACTTCCCTCTAAACCCAAACAAAATGTTTCACATAAGATCTCCTGGTGGCTCTTATCCTACAACAGCTCCATTTGTTCTTGACACATCTGCTAAGACCTTAAGATGCCATGGAGAAACTGGCTAAAAGGGAACATCATCCCTTTTACCCTAGGCCAAATAGAAGTCTTTACCCTGGTCCTGTAGTTTCTTCTGTTCCTCCCTTCGATGTATTGTAGCACCTTGCTATTTCTGCTAGCTCATTCTGGTGCAACAGCTCTTGTAGTAGGCAGACCACTCACTGTCACCCTTAGTCAGCTCTATGGCACTTCCTCTCACTAGCCCATTCCATCTTCCCCACCTCTGTTCTTGTCCCTCCCTGAACATTTCCAGAAAAATCCCTGTTCACTCTGTAAGTAAACCATCTGTTGACAGCCCTCTAACAATGATTTCCCAAGTCTCTTCAGGAATACACATGGCAATCACATGACTCATTGCAGTCGATCAAGTTAAGACTTTCCCCCTACTACATGTCCAGAGGAACCCCCTCTTCAATGGACCCAGAAGCACCCACTCTCTGACAAATGCCCTTCTCAGCAGAAAACAGCTACAACTCCCCAGACCCACATTTTTTAAAAAAAATCTTCTTAGAGTTAGGAATGATAGTTTCCTGCTGAAAGGCTACACTTCTCAGTTTCCCTTGTAGACTATAGAAGTCATTTCCTCCTTTGTAAGGAGCTTCATGATATTTACCCCGTAAGCATTTTGGCCATCCCCACACATGGGTGACAAAGATGCCTCCTTGATATGATAAACACGGTCCTGTCTAAGGTCAGCAGAAAGAAAGAAAGACGGACCCAGGCTTTTGTGTCTGAGGGGATTGGCCACTGGGCTAGAAGTAGGTACAGTTTATTAGAAAAGAAGGAACTAGAAATGTTAGTGGGCTAGTGACTGATGATGAAGTCCCCAAAGCCCCAGGTTACAAGGCACAACTCTTCATGGGACATTTCCACAGCACTCACCTTCCCCAGTTGTATATGGAGGCTTTTCTTGTGCATGCTTTGTTCATTAGATGATGTTCAGACATGGAGGGGCTTCTAGCTTTTCTGGAGCATGCTCTATTTATTATACAAAGCCTCCCCCATGAAAGGGGAAGGCTTCCAGGGTTTCTCTGCAGACTGAATTATTTCATCTGTTAATCTTGGAGCTGTAACCCCCAGGTCCTACTCTCCTGCCACACAATAGAGGGTTCTCTACCACCAAAGTGCTGTGTCATGTGACAATCTGAGAAAGAGCCTGGCTGGAGATGCTCATCTGTAGAGACTTGGTTATTTCCCAGCCAAGAAGACTGAACATAAGAGGCTGTGAGACATCATGACTGACTGCAGCCTAGGTCTTAGTGTGAGGGCCCTGTGCTGAGTCTAATTATAATGCTAAACGATGAGAGGTGGGACTTGGAGGAGTGGAGACAGACCCTGATCTCTGTCAGCTGCCCCAGATCCTTGACTCATGAGTTATAGCAACTCTGTCGCTAAGTCTGAATGATGCTCATACCAGGGCTTTGTGACCTGATAGGGCTACAACCATTACTGTCTTGGAGCTCCCTCTGTGAAACCATATTATGGGAAGGAAAAGTGAGTCCCTAGTCCCACCCTGCTTGAGTAATTTATAGTTGAAAATATCCTGGCCTCCTCAGACCCACTGGCTAGTAATAGCACAGACAAGAGGCATAATTGCATTCGGCATGATTTTGCTGCCACTAGATTTTGGTTAATGGGGTAACTTACAATTTTACACTTCAAAATATCAGCATCCGTTCAAACTGAGTACATTAAGAGCAATTATAGGAGATTATGGATTTGAAATGAAGAAGGAGATACATTAATATGTCTAATTACTATGTTAATTAGACATCCGGGCCATAATATTTCATACGTAAATGGTAATGTTGATGGAGCTGTAATTACTATTATTGGTAGAAATATTATGGAGTGCTAAATGAATCTCTGCTGTTCTGCTCAGCAGTAAATAACAGCCTGGTCCTTGGGGGAATCTATGTGTAAGTGTGCCCACTCCCTGCCTTCCAGGGGCCCAAGTAACTTAGGAGCTGGTTAATAGAAAACTTGAGGGGGGGGGTATGTTGGCATCCCTGTCATATGCTGTCTGCCTGTGAATGTCTGATACATTCATAGAAAGAATGTGGTTGAGGAATTTCAAGGAAGTTGCTGAACTCTTGCCTTTCAATGCCCTGGGAAGTCAATGTCTTAAATCACATGTTAATTTCTGCCATTTTCCAAGTCTAGCCTGGGAAGAGAGTGTTGAGAGAGGGCCAGCTGGGGCTACCTAGGACACATGAGTCACAGAGAAGAAGTTGTGCTAATATTAATGTCAGGGATGGATTAGAGTGACTAGGTGGAGTGCCTGGGGTTTGCCAAGAACTTTTCTGATTTTAAAGCTCATAGTCTAAGCCAGATGTGATGATGTCTTAAATGTATAATTTTAGTGCTTCGGGAGCTAAGGCAGGAGGATTTTCTGAGTTTGAGGGCATCCTGAATTGTATAATGAATTCCTGGCTAGTCTAAGCTAAGAGACTGTCTCAAAGAAACAGGAAAACAGGACAACAAAAGGAGCCTCACATGCTGGGGTCCTATCCAGGCTTGAAAAGGGAATGTAATACCACACACCCCAGAAACCCAGTATGTCCCAGGAAAGTCACATCCTAGCTCACTCTCGGTGCTATATACCACACCTCCAGTGAATGAGTGCTTTCCTCAGCCTGTGGGGTTGGTCACATGGTCAGCCACCCTAGCGTATGAGACCCCCAACAAATGACTCTGGCTTCTGTTTTGCAGAATGGCTTTGTGCTCCACAGCAGCAAGAAAGACTAAATGAGAGATCTTAGAGCCTTTAATTTTGCTTTATTTTAAAATTATGCTTTAGTTTTGCACATGTGTTCAAAGTTCTTCTCAGGCTTTTAAAACAAGGGTTTGGGCCTTTCACGACAGTCCTAACGCATGAGCTTAACCATAATGCTGTAGAAGACCAAGTGGGGACACCCTGTTTGAGAGTCCTGGATCTCCAGGAACCTTCCAGTCAGGGGTGGGAGCCTCTCTATGACTCACCTGGTGTCCACTCTACTTCCTGTTCTGCCACGGACCGGGATTTCTCGCGGGGTCCCTGTTCCATGGGACAAGGGATTCTGGCCAGGTGGGCACGGGATTCGGCTTTGACAAACATACTACACACGGGTGGTGTAAAATCTGAGTGTATTTCTTTTAAAAATGACATGAGGCTTTTACAATCAT
>NW_022196904.1:126859815-126868825 GCF_008632895.1 Mastomys coucha
CACACTAGTACGAGGACATATCTGGGCCACCTCTGAGTTTGGGGTGCCAGGCGACAATGTGGAGGCAGAAGACTGACTTTCCTTGAAGTTTACTCCTCAGATACCGCCTTCACGCAAAGTGTACGTGGCACTGTTCGTAACGTCATCCAGGTCATACAGGCTCAACTGGAGTCACTCTTCAAGTACCAGGCCTGTGGCTGCTTATGTTCCCTGCAGCACAAAGGACTTTTCCTTTTAGAAAATCTGCCATGCCTCGGAGATACACATGGGGGAGATAGATCAAGGGGCCTGATTTTTCTGTACCAGTGAAAAACTGTACCAACTTGTTCCAGGTGAAGCCACGGCGGCGTACCATTTGTTCTGTAGACTTTGTAAAGCTATCTTTTGTAAAGCCTGATGTAATTGTTGTCTCCAAGGCTTTCTAGCTCTTTCTGATCCTGGCTGGCTGGTTCAACTCAGTGAATCTGGCTCAAATTCCTCTCCAAACTGACTGATTCAAACTGGCTTCTCGAAGCTTCTGACTTTTTGCTTTGCTCGGCCTCAAACTAACTGTAACAATATGTTCTAATCTTCTGGCTCCTTCTTACTCTTTGGCTCATTCAGTCTTCACTTGTGTCTAGTTTGTTCTTTCTGCACCCTGTCTCTGTAAAACTGTCCTAGTAAAAACTGCTTCTCTCAAATCATTGACTCAACTGAAATGACTGACTGACTAGAACTCAGAGATGCATGCCTCTAGCTCCTGAGTCCTGGAATTAAAGGTGTGTACCGCCATGCCTGGATCTAAGCTTTTCTTTACCTGAAACTTGCTCTATCCCAGGCTGGCTTTGAACTCAGAGATCTGCTTGTCTCTGTCTCCTAGGATTGATGGTGTGTACCAAGGGTGTGTCTATATTCCAGCCAGAGCAGCCATGTTACTGGATTAGAATACCTCTGCAGACTTTGAATACTCCACAAAGTAACAGGAAACAAAGCCATGGGCTAGCCAGTTCCTCAGTTCCCAGGATGCCTCTGCAGTTGCCTGGGTGACAGCTAATCTTGCCCAGCCTAGGCCCTTTCTTAGAACAACTCCTTGGTCTTTTGTTTGATCTCATAAACTTCTTTCATATCCCTGCCCTCCTCACCTCCCCAACTGACTCAGGTCTCAGGTTGGTTAAAGCCATTGTCAAACAAAGGCCCTTCCAATTTGTACACTTTCAGCTTTTCAGTGTATGAGGGTCAGGCAAGGCTTGATTGCACCCTTGCCATTAAGGATCCCTGTTCTTTCCAACCTGCTCTGGAAGTGAATTTAAATTCATTAGAATTCAGTGCTAAAGAGAATCTGCATGTAGTTCCCAGTAATCTCTGCCCTGCAGAGAATGGAAAGAGTCTCATGGCTTCTGGAGGTTTCTAGGTGACCCTGCCTTCAGGTAGGTACCGAGAGACTAGACTGCTGTCTTAATGTCACTTCAAGCCCCTATGCCCTTGAATTCCCACCTTATGTTTCTCTTCCTGCATGTACCTGTCTCCAGGGAGCATCAGGCCTCAGGACACAGGCTCAACTTGAGCCACTCTACAAGTACCAGGCCCTTGGTTGCTTACTTCCCCTGCAGCATACAAAGGCCTTTAATTGCTCTCCTGCCAGCTCAGCCAGATGACCCAGCCAAAATATTCCCCATTTCCCAGAGGCTCTTACCTGCCACTGTTTTTAATCTGACAACTACTTTAAAAACAAAAACAAAACAGAAACTAATTTAGGATGAATGTAAGTAAAGGAGAAGGTAGGGGCAATAAGGAAGCGTCCACACCTGCCTAGCATCCTCGTGACCAGTGGGCATGGAACTATACACTGGTTGTTGCGAGCTTGAGTTTCATTGTAATTTGGACCCATCCCTCATTTCAAGGCTCCTTTGAAAAGCAAAGGAAGAGGAAGAGAATGTTTTAGTCTCAGTCAACTTGGAGGGACAGCTGGGCATGCGTTGGGGTGGATGTGCTTGCTCATTACTGGGTAGTTGAGGGTGTTAGTGTTTTAGCTGCATATTAAAAAGAAAGTGTACGTAGCTTAAAAGGGTGGGGTATTTGAGAATTCTAGCTATTTCGTTTGATACCATAGGATAATGGATCATCTTTTCAATGAGACTTTGGGTGGAGTTTTTACTGGAAGATGCCCATTGTCAGTCACTTCTGTCTGGCTTCATATTCCTCAGAGATCCTAGCGTCAACTTAAAAAGAAAATGCTCTTGCTGATTAATTGGATGTGGGGAAGTGATCTTTTCCCTTGTCTTTGATACTTTTATTCATTCTTTGAACACTCAGCTTCCCAGACAATGTGCATGTTATTATGCATGTCTCGGCTCTGCTCACTGACACTCAGAGATGGATGGAGCTGGCGCACTTTACTCGTATAGAGTCCACTATGCAACAAACATCCATTATTTTTCTTCAGACAGCAGTGAGGAGTGCTCAACCAGGCTTTGAAGTCAGGGGTGGAGTCAATTAAGGCATCCTCCGAAAGAGGAGCAGGTGGGTGGGGGAGGAAATAAGATGCCTGAGGTCCATGATTATCCTCTAGGCCCAGACTGCCAGGTTCAGGAGCTGGCAAGGTGACATCACAGGCCCTCATGCTCTGAGCAGCTTCCACAGCCCCGCTGTCACTAATTGCTCCTTCTCCAGGTACTGAAGAGCAGGCTTTCAGTTTTCAATATACGTCAAACTTTGTCAAAGTCTATGTAAAGAGGTTGGAGCATCCTGTGCATCCACTTTCCCAGAGAGAGGCATCTTCCCAAGCAGTCGCCTGCCACATGCTATTGACAGGCAAAGTGAGACTTCTGTTCACACAATCTGCTTCAAGCAGGGCAGTTCTTAGAAAAACTTACAAGATATGTCACTAATACATCAGCAGCGGAGACAAAATTAAGCCACAAGGAACACTCAAATCATCCTGAAAGTGAGCAGAAAGTAGGCAAACTGAACAAAGAACAAGAAAATAATTGGTAAGTGGTGATCTCGAAATTACAACTCGATCAATAACTGTACTAAATGAAAATGTTACAAGCATCTTAAACCTGCCCAGAGCACCCCAAAAGCAGAGCCAAGCGGACTGGATGAAGAAGTAAGGCCTGGTGTGAGCTATGCTGAGCATACAGGTGGAAATGGGGGTGGAAGATGAAGAAGATGGGTGTTTCAATCCTATTACTGTGGAGAGGCACCATGACCAAGGCAACTTCTAAGAGAAAGATTTAATTAGGGGCGTGCTTATAGTTTCTGAGGGTTAGTCCTTTATCATTGTGGCAGAGATCGTGGTGGCAAGTAAGCAGGCATGGTTGTGAAGATGTAGCTGAGAGCTTTAGATCCTGATCCATTGGTATCAGGCAGAGGCAGAGAGGGGCAGAGGAGACTGAGCCTGAGACTGTGGCCTTTGAAAACTTCATTGCCCATCCTTCAGTGACACACCTCCTCCAACAAGGCCATACCTCCTAATTCTTCCCCAAACCATTCTATTAGAGGCCAGGCATTCAAACATACGGGGTGAGAGAGGGCACTGCCTTTCAGACCATCACAGTGGGAGAGGAGGCAGACACTGGCTTAAGGAACAACCTCACATCTGTCAGTTAGGACACACCTCAGGACAAGAATAGTCCAGACAAAAAGGAATGTTATGTGGAAACAGAGGTCAATTAGTCAAGAGCCATGATCCCAAGTGTGCAGGCAGCTAATAAAGCACTTTTAAGTATGTGAAGCACATACTGATTGGACTGAAAAAAAAAGAGGAGACAGATCCATAATTACAGTGGGATGATAACCTTCACCTTGTAATCAATGCAGCGAGTAAACAGAATCAGCAAGGGCCTGAGATGGAGCTACACTCTGCCAACTAGATTTGATGACACTCAGGACACTGATGCAGCAGCAGCAGCAGCAGTCGTGGCAGTGGCATGGATGGCTTTTCTAAGCAAATGTGGGACTCCAGGGTTTGCCAGCAGACATCAGCATCTCATGATATTGAAAGAAACGGAAGTTGCAGAAAGTGTACTCTGTAGTCATAAAAGAATTGAATGAGAATTCTACAACCAAAGGATATTTAGAAAATGCTCTCATTAGGAAATCAAAGAACAGTCTTCGAAGTAGCTTGGGGGTGGGGAGGGGAGTCAAAGAGGACGAGATAATGTTTCTCATTGAACTGAAATGAAAACACATCTAAACCTTGGGTTCTATGGCTAAGGTAACACATGAGAGAATCACACAGCATTAAATATTTATGTTAAAAAAGAAAGATTTCACACGAGAACAAAAGATTCTTTTTTTAAGCTACTAGAAAAGAGCCGATCAATACCCAAACTATCAGAAGCAGGAAATAGTCAAGCTAAAGGCAGCAGGAGGGGACAGAGGCTCAGATGGTCACCTTGGGAAGCATGGTGCTTCCGTTGGCTGCCTCCAGGACACCACCTGCTGCTGCTCAGGTCAAGGCTATGCCTGGCATCCCAGCTACCCAAGGGCACTTCTTCAAGGGGAAGGGAAAGGTTTGCTGAGCTACTAGGTATGGAATACAGGCTTATCAGAGAAGGAGCTATATGAAATGATACAGCCCTCAGAAGAGGTCATGGGAGAGAATCCAGGTGGCACAAAGCTAAAAACAAAAAGACAACTAACAAGGCAGGATGGCACAACCACTTACCCTGGGAACAGAGTGTTGCTATCTGGCTCTTTAGGTGGCTGCCTAAGGCCCTTGCTTGTGTAAGAATTGAGCAAACAGGGACACCTCATAAAAATACCAAGGAGCAAGGAATATACATTAAGCCAAAAGACAGAGCTTCAGAAGCAACATCAGTCCCCAGGAGATGACCTAATTGTGGGGAGTAATACCCGGTTCCAGGAAAAGTCCCCAGTAAGAGGTGGATTCTCCCCTCCCCCCTCCTACCCCTCATACATGGAATTGGTATCTCCTCACCTGGGGCACAGAGATCAATGAAAACAAAAGACAATGGGCTCCACCAATGAGAGATAACCAACTCATGCTGTAAACCTATGTACTGGGAAGGTATAAAAAGTGTGTGCTTTTGCTCCAAATGCAGGACGACCCCAGTATACTGGTTCTATAAAAACCTCATGCAAATTGCAGTGATCTCCCTCCCTGATTCTTGAGAGTGGGGCACCCATGCTGAATTTAGCACTTGGGTCACGTGTCACTTTCTGAGCCAAACACTGGCCAGGGGATGTGCACTCTGATTGGACAAACACAAGGTTGAATCACAGCTAGCCATGACAGGAGGTGGGGTTTTTTTTTTTCCTCAGAGAGATATGGGTGGTATGACTAGAAGAGAAGAATTGTAAGCCAGGAGGAAGTAGGAAAGAAGAATCGTGATGAACTAGGAGTTTGTCCACTCAACATCTTCCCTCTATTTATCATGAATTACTGTTGAAACCAGGGGCCACAAATCCAGTATCTTAAAAGAGCTTCACAGTCTCTGGCAGTCTAGTACCCGGAAGTCCAGGATAAGTCTCTCTGAGCAGATAAGGGGAATCAGGAGTGCCATGCCCCTTTGAGTACTCCATGAAGGACCCCCACCCCCCCCACCCCCCCGCTTCCTTGTGTTGGGTAGCCTCTGCAGGTGGTGGACCTCATCTTGTGATCCCAGCCTGTGTCTTCTATCTAGCACTGTGGGCAGTCATTGCTCTACTGCCTCTCTAACCCTTTTTAACCCTTTCTTCTCTCTTTGAGCCTTTCTTTCTTCTCCTTTGTTCCTGGCAAAGACTCTTTGCTGGCAGGTGGATCACTGGAACAGTCCTGAATAGTTTTGCTGTGTCAAGGTCTGCTGGTAGTTCTTCAAGCTTAATTCCCTTTGTCAGGTTGACAGGTTCCCAGGATCAAGAAGACATATACATCTTTGTGAGAATCAGCATTCTGAGGCACATTTAGATCTGTCTTTTGGTCAGAAAGTATGGTGTGCTGGAGAGAAGAATAACTCTGACCCCTGAGTCAAAGAGAATTTTAATGGACCAGAGAAATGATAGTTAGGGTGCAGCATGCCTGGGCTTTGCTCCAAGTGCATTGTCTGTCTGGGAATTTAGTCTGAAATATGGAGCAGGAAGATGAATCTTGAATGCCAGGCAGGGGAGGCAGACTACTTTTGGAAGGTACTACACAGCCCAGAAGGGGGATGTTAGTCTAATTTGATTTGTTTTAAGCAAGGTCATCCCTAAACTTGACTCTAAAGGCAGTATAAAAAAATTAACCAAAATGGAGAGATGGCTCAACAGTTAAGAGCACTGGCTTCCCTTCCAGTAGTCCTGAGTTCAATTGCCAGCAGCCACATGGTGGCTCACAGCCATGTACAATAGGATCTGATGTCCTCTTCTGGCATGTAGGCATGCATCCAGACTAAGCACACATAAATAAATCTTAAAAAACAAACAAACAAAAAGAAAATGAGAAAAATGATTAAAAATAAAAGCTAACTAAAGAGTACAGCAAGGGAACAGACTTACCCAGCCATGAAGAAAATCTGGAATCACTCATGCAAAGGAAGACCAGATTTGGGAGCCAACAATACCATCTTATGAGAAACAGGGAGCTGCCAGACTTGGGGCTGCTGATTCTTTTCTCAAGTTGTCTGGGCATCCTCAGTGTGATCACTGGTGAACTGGGATGATAGTCCCCTACAAGCCAGGAGGCAGGTAGGCCATGGCAACAAGCCCAGGAGCCATGAGCTGCTATGATTTCCTCCTGGAGAGAAAGGGAAAAGGTCAGAAGGTGTACTGGTCTCCATGGGTGGGTCAGGCAGATCTATAGGGAGCCTGCACTCAGGGATCTTCTGTTTGTTCTGTGACTAGAGGAGGAGTCAGTGGATATATGGCTTGTCTCTGCCTTCCAGTGACTAACAGATGAAAGGAAGTAGGGAAGCTTTGAAGTCATGGGGCTGCAGAAGGGGAGTTAGAAGTCCCTTCGAAAACCTGATGTTTCCTGGGCAGGCTGCAATCCTGAGTTTTTCAGACAGCATGTTGGACCTTGCAACAATGTCTGATTGCACAATACCTCCTCCTTGGGAGTGTGTGTGTGTGTGTGTGTGTGTGTGTGTGTGTGTGTATGTGTATATAGAGGCCTGTGGACAACTTATGGGAGCTGGTTCTCTCCTTTTACCATGTGTGTCTCAGGGACTAATCTCAGATGGGCAGTCTTGGCAGCAAGCACCAAAACCACCACTGAGCCATCTTGTCTGCCACAGTGAACTTCTTCCTTCATGGCTTATTTCCCTTGCCATTGTGGCCCTCTCCAGTTCTCACAGGCATGAATGTCACACCTCACTGTGTATCAGACACCAGGATTCTTGGAACCTAGACAGCACTGCATTGTTCTAGAGGCTTCCAAGATAGCAGCATCCATATCCTAGACTTTATTATTTGTGTGATTTTAGGTGGTAGAGTCCTTGGTACAGCACTCAGCTAAGGGCTTCCTCCTTATAACTTGCTGTGAGCTTCTGTCATGCTGCTTCAAACTTTGACTATGAGCCGCCTTATCTCCTTTATGGGCCCCACAGATGACTCTAGGAATCCCAGTGTTACTTGGGAGGATAATCTCCCCCAGAGAGCCTAACTTAATGACAGATGCAATCTAAACGTCACATAAGGTCACAGGAATGTAGGTGCAAGTATGAATCCGTATGCTTTTTTAAAGACCCATTTTGTGGTTATAAGTATAGCTAATTCTAAATATAAGTGACCCAAGACAGTCACACAGATTGCTGTCATTAGAGAGCTATGCCATCATTGAGTTTGGACAACTAGATGACTGGAATGGCTCTATATATTTGCTGATTTTCTGCTCTTTATGTCAAGTAGGGGCTATTTAGCTGTAATCAGTTTCTGCCTTCTATCTGGGGGTTTCTAATTCCTGGAGTTTGGGCTCTGTCGGTAGGGTCTCAAGCATTGAGAGTGTCATATCTTTGTGATGGATTGAATCGACCCTCTTCACCATTATAAATAATCCACTTAACTGATGTTACTTTCCTTTGTTTTGGAGTTGACATCAATCGAAATGAATGTATCTACTCTACTCTTTTATTGGACATTAAGTGACCCCTTTTTCTATCTTTTTACTTTATCTGTGTCTCTAGACAGGACACAATATATTCTTTCTTTTAGCTATTCCTGAAAGTCTCTGCCTTTGAACTGGTCTGTTTACTCATTTATATTTAATGTGACTACTGATGTTGTTGGTTTTGAATTTACTCTCTTTTTTTTTGTTGTGTTTTTTTTCAAGACAGTGTTTCTCTGAGTAGCCCTGGCTGTCCTGGAACTCACTCTGTAGACCAGGCTGGCCTTGAACTCAGAAATCCGCCAGCCTCTGCCTCCCAAGTGCTGGGCTTAAAGGCATGTGCCACCACTGCCCGGCTTTATCTCTCTTTTTTTTAAATCTGCTACACTTATTTTGTTCTTATTCTTCTAATGCCTTCTTTTGGGTTCATTGTATATTTTTATAATTCTAATTTTCTCTTTTGTTAGCTTGTCATCTATATGTCTTTATTTGTTGTTTTAGTGATTGAGTTTGGGTTTGTAGTGTATGTCTTAGTTTTCAGTGTTTATTTCCAAGTGATAAGACACAGTTTCATGTACAATGTAAGAACCTGACAAACCCAATTTTTTCACCTCTGAGTCTCTGAGATATTCTCCCCCTCTTTCCCAGCTTCTTCCCCTCCTTTCCTTCCTCCTTTCTTCCTTCTCCCTCTCTTCCTTCTCATCCTCTTCTGTTTCTAATATTTCTAAGTACTTTCATAATCCTCCCTCAGAAACAAGACCAGGTTCATCACAAACAATACCCCATTCCTGGTACTATTTTCTATTCTAGTTAGGTAGAGCTGTCAACTGAACACAATACAGAATTATCTGAGAAGTTCTCAACTTGAGGATTGCCTTGAGAATTATCATCATCATCAATAATGACGACAATAACAACAACAACAACAACAACTTCTTCCTACTCCTCTTCTTCTTCTTCTTCTTCTTCTTCTTCTTCTTCTTCTTCTTCTTCTTCTTCTTC
>NW_022196904.1:126868961-126869136 GCF_008632895.1 Mastomys coucha
TTCTTCTTCTCCTTCCTCTTCCCCTTCTTCCTCTTCTTCTTTCTCTTTCTTTGCTCACTTGTGTGAGCACACACACACACACACACACACACACACACCTATAAACCAGATTGTACGTTACTATTTTTATTTAAGCAGTCATTTATATTAAGTACATTTATATTTTTTTTTTTTT
>NW_022196904.1:126869271-126920217 GCF_008632895.1 Mastomys coucha
CCTCCCAAGTGCTAGGATTAAAGGCGTGCGCCACCACCGCCCGGCTATTAAGTACATTTAAATAGTAAATGTAATTGCCTTCATATCACACTACATTCCTCATGTGATTGTGTGTATGTGAGTGTGTGTGCATGTGAGTGTGTAGTTCCAGGCTTCCATCTGTTCTTATTTTCCTTTTGCTTGAAGGATGTTCTTTATAATTTCTTACAGTGTGATTTTATCTTTTTAAAAAAGATTTATTTATTTTATGTATATGAGTACACTGTAGCTCTCTTCAGACACACCAGAAGAAGGCATTGGATCCCATTACAGATGGTTGTGAGCCACCATGTATTTGCTGGGTATTTAACTCAGGATCTCTAGAAGAGCAGTCAGTGCTCTAAACTGCTGAGTCATCTCTCCAGCCCATGTAGTTTTATTAGAAATAATAATTTTCGCTGTTTCACATTCCAAAATATTTTTCTTCATATTTGAAATCTCTTCTTTCTAAGAAATGTCTGTAGATTGATCCTATATGTGTGTCTTTTTGTTAGTATGTGTATGTATATGTATGAGCATGTGTACACTTGGCATAGTTTTCTAAATAATTTATAGACACTGAGCTATTATCTTTCTGCTGGATTAGTTTCTTTTATGTGTGTATATGTATGTGCTAACATGTATATGTGTGTATACTTGTGCACAGGTATGCACATTTTCCAAAAGTTTATAGACTCTGAACCACTGTCTTTTAGGTGCCAAGTTTGTGTGTGTATGTGTGTGTGTGTGTGTGTGTGTGTGTGTGTGTGTGTGTGTGTGTGTGTGTGTGTGTGTGTATGTGTGTGATTGTGTGAGTGGGTGCATTTGTACATGAATTAATTGTACACATACATGTGGAGACCAGAGATTAACAGCAGGTATCTTTCTTAACAGCTTCCCACTTTATTTTTTGAGATGTGGTCTCACTAGAACTCATCTATGTGGCTAAACTGGCTGAGCAGCAAGCTCCATAGATCCATCCGTCTCTGCTACCCAAGCACTGGGGTTGTAGACATTTGCTGTTGCTCCTGACTTTTATGTGGGTGCTTTTACATGGATCTGAACTTGAGTCCTCATGCCTATGTGGTACACACTTTGCCAACTTTACATATGTGATGGTAACATTAAAGATGTTGGCTTTTGAGGGACAGGTTTGAGCAAATGTCAACAATCTGGTTAGGAGGGCTTTAGCAATGGCTCAGGGTCTAAGGGTACCTGGTGGTCTTCCAGAGGATTTGAGTCCTAGAACCCATATTGAGAGACTCACAACCACTTGTAACTCTAGCACTGAGGCAACTGAGTGTCTCTTGTGGTCTTGGCAGGTACCCACACACATGTGCACATACATATCCACATATATAAACAGACAAAACAAAGCTTCAAAAAATGTTAGAAAAGAAACAAAATTCCAAATCAAGGAGTTAGATATTGTTGGGAGAATTTATGTTCTTCTTTATATTTTGATAAAACCATGTGTAAAAACTTTCCAGAAGTGCATGTTTCAAATACAGGCAAGTCTTTGATTATATAGAGATTGTCACATTTAGTAGAAGTCCTCGACCTGACAGATTTCAGGTGTTTGGGACCAGGTTGTCTTTGAAGTGGGTTCTTATTCATTAAGCTACATCTTAGTGTGGTGGGAAAGCACATGGTGTGTCCTGGGCCCCAGCTCTGATAGAGGCATGCTATGGAGATTTGATTAAGACAGCTGGCATGTAAGGGCCACACCCTGGTGCACAGAACTCCGTTATTATAGAGTAGAATAAAACAGCTACTGCAAAAATACCACAATTTAGAAAGTAAAGGTTACTCAAGAGCATGAAATTATTTCAAGTTAATTTTGCACTCTGCCTTTGACGCTGATTAGTGTAAAATGTAATGAAATATAATTTTTGCTAAACAGCTTAACTAGAAATATAGCACAAAAACCTGTAATTAGTGCTGATTGATACCAAGTCTTTCATGTGTCAAAGTAGACCTGAGTACATGACACTGGTTAACAAGGTGACCCTGACAGGGCCAGGCAGCCTGGCCTTGTGGAAGTGGGCTTATCTCAAGTTTTCTATTTATCATTATGTTAGGACCCATAAGGACATTGCTAACCACTGTCAGTCTTTCTGGAGCAGGAGCTGCTACCAGACAGCAGCTGTTTTTTTTGGGTGTGTGAAGGGTGTGTGCATGTGAGACTGTGTGTCTATGAGTGTGTGTGTGTGTGTGTCTGTGTGTGTGTGTGTGCGTGTATGTGTGTGAATATGAGTGTGCATGTGTGCATGTGAGAGTGTGCAGAGGAGGGAAAGAGATTTCTTGTTTTGAGGGTAAGCCCAGACTTGGTGTCTGCTCAGCAATTATCCACTTCCCCTTTGTTGAGAGCTTGTGGTGGCTCAGTCATGTGCTTGGCCACCTTGCCTTGAGGGCTTCAAAAAGGAGGTGTCTGTCCCCAAGGCTTAGAAGGGGGACTGTGTGCATATGTCCAGACGCAGTGTGGCTGGTGGTTGTTCAGAGACCTCCTGACTGGGCTTCTTGGTACTTTGAGTTATCCTGGAAAAATTGCTCTCTTTCTCTCTCTCCTTCCCCCTCTGTCTCTGTTGCTTTTCCCTCCTCGCTCCTTGTGTGTGTGTGAGTGTGTGTGTGTGTGTGTGTGTGTGTGTGTGTGTGTATGTAAGTGAGAACAATATACACAGAGAAAGACTTCAGAGGAATTAAATGATTCCAGGGGCCAACAGGCAGCAGTAGGGTCTTCCCTGACTCAGCCTCTTGGTCCAGATCTTCAGCAGCTTGGATGAGGTCCACCCACACTCTGCGGCTGTGTGTGTCACACAATTGGCAGACTCAAATATCAATCTGACCCTGAAATGCCCTCACAGATGCACCGAGGACAGTATTTGCCAAATTCCTGGGCAGAAATTACCATGCAAGATTAACTACTGTCAGAGCCACTGTGACAGCCAAGAGTGGGGAAAACTGGCACAGAAGGTACCTACTGAAGAAGTCCTCTACTTCAGAACAGAGAATTTTAAGATTTATGAGGTGTGACTGTTTCCTCTAGCCATCCCCATCCCCGACATCCTTCTGATGGGTTTGCTTCTCCCCAGTATCCAAGTTAATTGGTGTTTTTTATTTTGTCTTGTCTTGTTTTGTTTTCTAAAGATTTATTTATCTATTTTATGTGTATGAGTACACTGTAGCTGTACAGATGGCCATGAGCCATCATGTGCTTGCTGGGAATTGAACTCAGGACCTCTGCTTGCTCCGGCTCCACTTGCTCTGGCCCCGCTCCCTTTAGCCTGCTTGTTCTGGTGTAATACTCTGTAGCTGTCTTCAGACACACCAGAAGAGGGCATCAGATCTCATCACAGATGGTTGTGAGCCATTATGTGGTTGCTGGGATCTGAACTCAAGACCTTCGGAAGAGCAGTCAGTGCTTTTATCTGCTGAGCCATCTCTCCAGCCCCGTCTTGTTTTGTTTTTAAATGTCATATTCTACAACTATTAACAACTGTCAAGTGTTAAATAAATCCCATAAGATCAGGACAGCTTCTAATGACATTTTAAAAATTTCTAAAGATGACAATAGTTTAGGCATGCATCTTTCAAAACAGAGTAGTATAGAGAGTGGAGGAAACCCTGAGTGACTGAGTCCTGGGTGGGTGCCTTAGTTAGGGTTTCCATTGCTGTGAAGTGACATCATGACCAAGGCAACTCTTATAAAGGACAACATTTAATTGGAGGTGGCTCATAGTTACAGAGGTTCATCCCATTATCATCAAAGCTGGAACATCACAGTGTCTAAGCAGGCATGTCGCTGGAGGAGCTGAGAGTTCCAAAGACAAACAGGAGAAGACTGGCTGCCAGGCAACTAGAATTCCTCTCTCTCAAAGCCCACCTCCACAGTGGCACCCTTCCTCCAACAGAGCCACATCTCCTAATAGTGGCATTCCCTAGGCCAAGCATGTTCAAACCACTACAGTGGGTGTCACAGTAGTGTTAATTTCCCCATCGTTTTAGACCCATGGGAAAATGACAAAGCCTTCAACTTCCCACACCTCTGTTGCTCTTCCTCCCTTGCTCCGTGTGTGTGTGTGTGTGTGTGTGTGTGTGTGTGTGTGTGTGTGTGTAAGTGAGAACAATATACACAGAGTCTTCCTTCGGTTTATGTGCATATGCTGATAGTGTGTGTGGGAAATTCCACCATCACCTTTTCATCCCAGATATTTAGGGTCTGAATACTTCAGCCTTCCAGACACTACTTCTACCAAGATTAGCTAAATCTGTCTCTCTGGTACAGCTGTTTATCATAATATTGCCTCTTTGTTCTGCTGTCTGCAATGACCTACCTCTCTGTTCAACTCTCTATAAAATACACCGAGCTTTGGAGGTATAGAGGCTTCTCCATCAGAGAGAAATTATGTGCACATATGTATGTGTGTTTGTCTTTTCTTCATTCTATTGCTGCTCCCAGTTAGGTGAAGTCCCTGAGGCCATGTAAGGATGCAGCAATGTTGGTCTGAAGCCTTGAGCATTCAAGTGAAGCCTGATAGGATATAAGGGGAGACAGCATATCTGACACCCTGCAGGGCTGCCTTCCATACTAGCATGAGTGAGTGTGCCTGGAGAGGAGGCAACAAAGCATTTCTTTTTGTCCTATGTCACTCATTCCAAAGCCCCCAAGCAAGCAGGTGATGGGCAGTGCCCATGAGTTTCCCAGGGCTAGACACTGCTCTTGGCACTCAAGGCTCCCAGTGCCTAATACTCTGTTGGCAGATCTGGGCCTACAGATCTCCATTCTGTAAGCAGTAGGGGCAGCAAACATCTGCTCCACACTCAAGGATGTTAATAGGTGGTCTGGCAGGGGGAGGGGCAGGATAGATTTTCAGATTTGCTGGCAATGACACTTGCTGCCATCACTGTACTCTAGTGCCCACTCACTCAAGGAAGCAAGATTCTTATGAAGTCGGATTATGTTAGTATAGAAATAAAAGTATATGTGCATAGTATAGAAATAAAAGTTTGTGTAGTGCCTTCCCATGCCGCCGTCCTATATCCTTCTGAGAATATGGTCCAAATATACGTGTGAATCTTCCTGTTAAGTTTTCTCTAGATCCATGACTCTTCCCTCTGAATCTCAGAGTAGTCCTCCTTCTAACCTATGGTCCTGGCCCAGAGCTTGCTGCCTAGTTTTTCTCAGATCAAGCCCCTCTCTCCACTCATGGCTGCCTAGTTTATTAGCCTCCTTTGAACCTGTCTTTTTGCATTCTTTGTCTCAGATCTGAAGTTGTTCCTCTTAAGTCTGATACCCCTTGTATCCTGGGTGCTCACTCAGGAGCACTTTGGGGGAGAGAAACAGCAGTATATGAGTATTTCAGGGTCCAGGGGAGCCTCAAAGAGTCTTTCTGCGTCCTTTCTGCGGCTGGGTGTTCCAAGCCAAGCTACAGCTTCTAGGAGGCTCACATATATCTCCGAGCTACTTTTCTTCAGTGGCAGCTGAGAGCTAGTAGTGCTCACAACCACAGCCACTTTCCTGTCACATTGCCTTTATTTCTACCGCCCTCTCATGGTGGAGATCTCAGCTATCAGTCCTGCTTTGGGACCTTTGCTTTCTCCTCTGTATCCTTGTAGTAGCTGCCTATGTCAGTCCAAGGTGAGGTCCCCTTGTTCAGAATCTAGCAGTCATTTTGTCACCAGGATGGAATCCAGGGACCCACAGAGTAGAATGGAAAACATTACTCCATGTTCAGAGCGAGCCAACTCTTTCTTCCTAGCTGTGAAATGTCGATTCCCTTCAAGTCATCCACAGTATGAATGACAAGGACAGGACCAGCCCAAGGGTGTCTGTCTAGCTGTCAGCCCCCCTAAGCTTGTAATCTGAAGTTGTTTAACCAGCACGTGCATGTGTTAGTGCATGGCTTTATTTTTAATTAACTATTTGGCACACGGTTTGTGTTCTAATGTTTTCAATTACCGCATGTAATTATTTAGATATAAATTTTAGAAATGTCAAGTGAATAGCTTCTTGGCAGAAATTTCTTGAAAACTATCAACCAGCCATATTTCAAATTGTTACTGAAACCCAAGGCTTCTCAGAACATAGCGGGCATGCCCTTGGGTGGTCTGCAGGGCAGGTAAGGGTTGAGAACCAGCATCCGTGATCAATTTTATTGATGAGCAGTACTTTTAATCATGATTATTTAAAACTCTTCCAAGGTATATTGCAGGAGGGATATATGGCTCATATATTTGAAGACAGTTTAAACGTCTCAGTGTTCTCTGAGGATATGATTTATTGTATTACTATTATTACATATATTTATTTGTGTGTGTAGGGTGTGCACATGCATGTGTACAAGTTGTGGGTGTTGATTCTCTCCTTCCACCATGTGGGTTCCAGGAATCTAACTCAAGTTGTAAGGCTTGGTGGCAAGCATATTTAGCCAGTGAACCAACCATTCTACTAACTGTAGAACAGAATTTAGAAGAATCTCCTTCCTTCATGACGTTAGGCCATCCAGCCAGTTTTTGGTCTTTGCTTGGGTATTCTCGTGCTTGGCAGAACACAGGGGTGGGTTTGCAGGAAGACTCTGAGTGATTTTACTCGTTGTTATGACAAAGCAAGTAAAAGGAGGGAGGGTTTGGTTTGGCTCAGAGTTGGAGGATGAAGTCCACCATAGAGGGAGGGCATGGTGGCAGAGCATGGCAGCTGGTCACACCGCATCCCCATAGGAGGCACAGAGGGATGCTGCTGGTGCTTAGCATGCTCAGCTTGCTTTCCTCTTTTCATTTGTTCTGGGATTCCAGCCCCTGGGTTGCTGCTGTCCACATTTGGGGTGAGTCTTCCTTCCTTAATTAACCCAACTAGGAAATTTCTCATAGACTTGCAAGATATTCATCTTCTAGGTCACATTAGATCCTGTCGAAATAATAATCAGTATGTTCCATCACACCAATGATCTCTAGGCCTGCAGATGTTTGCTGTCAGTTGGGAGAACTTCCTGTGTGGTAATGGTCATGAGACAGGCTACCATTGTGAGGATGAATGGTATATAAGAGAAAGAGATATGAATGCTAAGACTTCTGCTGTTTGAGAATTCAAGAGAACATAGACCTTTAGTGCACAAGATTGTCTTAAATATTGGTTGAGATACTCATCTTAGGCCAGTGGAGCTAGGCAGGCTTCTATAAGGGGAGGGGCGGGGAAGGCGAGTGAACTGTCTGTGGTCCTGCCTGGGGAAAGGACTGTGAGAGTGGCTCCATGACTTTAGTTCATAAATATGCTTGGTGCATATGATGATCACTGGTGATCTTCACCCAAACAAAGATCTCCGCCATCTTGAAAGAAAGTGCCTCTTACCAGCCCTTGTCCTTGGAAAGGATTCCACTGGAGAAGAGTGACAGCCATATGATCTCAGTTGGGGTGCTGGCTTCAGGCAGCAGGGGAAGAAGGATTGTGCCCAGAGACCAGGAGTGGCTTGGGGCCTGCAATTTGTTCCTTTTGTTAAGGTGCTAGGAGCTGTGGCTCATATAATCTGGATCTCCCAGGTGGACCTAAGAGGTATGTCCTTCTCCAGAATCCAATAATTCTAAAGGCTGTCTCCTAATTATCAACAGTTTTAAAAGAAGGGTGGGGGCACTCTATAAACCATACTCCACTTTCTAGAGTCTTTTAGGATCATAGGAAATGTCATTTATGCTTGTTGGAAGATTCAGAACTTAATCTCACCAACCATGCTGGGTAGCTACTCCCTTAGACTGTTCAAATATGCAAAGACATTTAGGGGAGACTTTTGCTATGTTTGCATCAGCTTTTCTTAACTGAATTTGCAGGATGGCAAAGATATTGAAGAGGATTTATCTGCTCCAGGAAACAATTTCTCCACTAGGGACAAAGCAGGGTCTATGGTGTCCCTAGTAACTAGCATGAAACCAGGTGCATGGCTTGCTTTCAAAACAGCTCACAACAAATACACACATGGATGAATGGAGGGGTGGGTGCATGGATAATGGATGATAGATGATAGATGCGTGGATATGTGGATGGATGGATAGATAGGTGGATGAGTGATGGATGAATGGATGGATAGATGATAATTATGCATAAAATCCTGAGTTCTTCACTTGTGAGTGGAGCTAAGGGAGTGGGGCAATGTTTCAGGTGGGACAATGTCTCAAGCTGACAGCACAGGCAAGTGGCCCATGGGGTACAGCTGGGCCAGCAGCAGATCCCAGTCTGTGAATCCTGAAGGGAGAAGGTTCTTTGGAAAATGGGGTGCTGTCACTGTGGGGCTTTTGAAAAAGTGGGTTTGGGTCAACTGTAAAGCAATCACAATTGAAAAAGATGGGATAAGAGGCTACCTAATGGGGAAATGGCATGTGATCCATTTCTATGGGAACCTGTGCTCTGTGGAATACATAGAACAGTGCCAGGCCTTGAAGTTCAGAGTTCCTGTCCTTGAGGAGAGGGAAGCATCATGTGGAGTGATTAAGGGTAGATGTGGCCACAGATGATCTCAGAAGATGTCTTTTGGAAGCTAAATCCAGAGTGATTCGGACAGGAAGAGGTGAGGCACTACAATTAATGAGAGCGACATGGTCTCTAGGGTGATGTGTGGAGCAAAGGATGTTAGGATCCTCCCTCCACCATGTCCCTGGGCTTTTTTACAATAAAGTAGGAACCTAAGATGAAATTAAATCCCAGAACATCAAGGCCAACACATTGGCTATCAGGTATGCAAGCATGTGTGTTTGCTGACAGGCATATGTGTACAGATGTGTGTGGATACCAAACCCAAGATATAAATGTTGTCTTTGAGAGTTAGCTTCCCAGACTGCACTAGAGGGAGGAGCTTTCCAATCAAACATTAAATAGGGTTTTCACTATTGAGGGAGCTGGATTCTTTCCTACCACACAAAACCTTCACCTCAAAGTTCTTGGCCAAAGCACTGTTCGCCGCTGGTGAGTCACACTGTTCACCTGCCCCACCAGCTCATCTCCAGCCCTTGACCCCATGCCTCAAGGACTTGGGGACAAGACAGAGAAGCACCTTAGCAGACTTACCCTTCAGATATAGCCAGGGGCAATGCAAGGATCAGGGAGAGCCCTAGTGAGCAGAGCCAGGATTATCTTGGGAGCTACCATTCAGGGCCTCTCCAAATGGCCAAAGTTGCCAGGTGCCCCCTGTGAGTGTCTTAGCCTACTTGAGCCCTGAGGGCTCTGTGTGTGCTGGGTGAGGGCCTTCCTTGTGGCATTCATCTTGTGTTTTGAGACATGATCTCTTACTGGCCTGGAGCTGGTCAAGGATAATAGACTGTCTGGTCAACAAGACCTGGGGATCCACCTCTCTCTTCCTTTCCAGTGCTGAGATGGCAAGGGTGCACCACCACATCTAGCCATGTTATAGTAGCACTTTACTAACTGGTATACACATCCATTTGTTCCAGTAGAGAATTACCATTTTCAGCTTGGTAGAGGCTCTGTGGTCAGAACAAGCTGCTCAAGCCTCCAGATATTTGTCCAGAACCTACTAGGATCTCCTGAGTTGTAATTATTGCTTTTCTTACCAAATTATGGTCTCTGTAAGGCAGGGATCCTGTTTGGTATATCCTTTTCCTTTGTCACTTGCACAGTCCCTGTCACTTAAATCAATATTGGCTGATAAGTATAATTCACCAGATACCTTTCGAGGAAGAGCTGCTCCCAATTAAGCTGAAGGAAAACACTTTGGAATGACACACATGGTCTTGCATCTTCTGTGCCTCTCAATATTAAGCAAAGTTTTGTGCTCTACTTTGTTAAAAATAGATGTTTATTCAGGGTATCGATTCTTAGCAAAATCTGATGCCCTCATTTTATGTAATGAAGGCAATCATTCTCTATAAGCCTGCCCAACATGATTCACTACAGTGTTGAGGTGCTGATAACTGTAATCAGGGGGAATGTGGCCCAATAATGAGTAGTGGGTTCCAGTGCTGAATGAAACACTGCATCTATGACCCCGTGGATGTGCATAGATGTCTTTCCAATGGGACTTGAAGATCAATCAGACCAAGGGACAGAAGCATTAACTAGAAGGAAGGACAAGGAGGAGAGAATGTCCTGAAGAGGCATCAAGCAAGGCTTTCTCTAGCCCTCACCCAACACACACAGAACCCTCAGGGCTCAAGTAGGCTAAGACACTCACAGGGGGCACCTGGCAACTTTGGCCATTTGGAGAGGCCCTGAGTAGTAACTCCCAAGATAATCCTGGCTCTGCTCACTAGGGCTCTCCCTGATCCTTGCATCGTCCCTGGCTATTATCTGAAGGGTAAGTCTGCTAAGGTGCTTCTCTGTCTTGTCCCCAAGTCCTTGAGGCATGGGGTCAAGGGCTGGAGATGAGCTGGTGGGGCAGGTGAACAGTGTGACTTACCACCTGCGAACAGTGCTTTGGCCAAGAGCTTTGAGGCTGAAGGTTTTGTGTGGTAGGAAAGGATCCAGCTCCCTCAATAGTGAAAACCCTATTTAATGTTTGATTGGAAAGCTCCTCCCTCTAGTGCAGTATGGGAAGCTAACTCTCAAAGGAGACAGTGGAGGCCTTCCTTGGCCCCCTCTGCACAGTTTGCTTGGAGGGCAATCTGGTCACCCCACCAGAGACCTCAGGAGCCTCTGAAGTTTATTCTGGTATGGACTGACTGCTCCCTGCCATTTTGCTGGTCAAGTGCTCAGGGAATTCTGAACAACAGGAGCCGCAGAGGCCAGAGAACATCTGAAGTGGGGTTAGCTTTCCACTCTTGTTTCTTTTGAGACATGAACACTTTCAGGTTCATTTTGGCCTTTAGCAAAGGACACTTTGGGGCCAAGTGAAAACCTATTTATTTCAGATACCTCAGAAAGAAGCTCTGTGTAAATCAAAATGGAAACTATAGCATTCCCAGAACACCGTGATTGGAAACATTGGCTGTACTGGATTCATGAAGCCTAGTAATTGTTATCTGATTTACCTCTGAGACTACCATAGAGATTCAAAATGCAGCATGAGGAACTTAATAGTTCATACATTGGGCATGCTTATATCCTTTATCTAAAAATGTATGGAGATTCCTGTTTTCCTTCTCCTGGGCTATGGGCCAACCTTCTACACAGCTAGCTGCTACATGAAGTCTTATATTTAGGTAGAGGGAGGACATGGTGCAAAGGAGGCTGATATGGCCCTTCCCAGAGCTCAGGGTCTGGGGTCAGATGCTCACCTATCTTTCCCTATAAGCTAAATAGAGGAGGACCCCATACAGTATGCAGGCTTCTTTCAGAAATGGGAAACTGTGATTCTTGGACTTCTTGCAGAATTTATGGAAGAGAAGCCCCTGCTGAGCTGGGGTTGGAGGTTAGAAATGAAGGAAGAACAGAAGGTATACCCCATGACATCATGGCCAGGTGCTATATGTTTCCATTGAGCTGAAAGAGTGGCACTCGCTCTTGTTCCTTCATCTGTGTTCCCATATTGTCATCCATGGGTAAGAAGGGCAACTCTTCCATGACACAGGTGTTTTAGGCTTGATTGGAGGGTTAAGTGAGATCAGATGGCTTCTGTCAAGCATGAAGCACAGCATTGGCACTTCATAGTGATATCCAGGTGTCAGCATCTGTTTCTAACACATAAGGCCCGCCAGCATTTTCCCACATGCCTCAGTGAGCATATCAACACACTGACATGAGAGCTATTATCCACCTCACCCTAACAGAGGTGAGGTTCCTCCAGGGCAGGCCCCAGGCCCGTGCATTCATCCAGCTAGGGTCATGGTCTTCCCAGTCACAGGGGTTCTTATGCTGCCAGGCCTTGCCAATCTGTCTCTTCTAGCGCCTTTCTGTTGAAGATGTGCCAAGCTTAGAAATATGTATTGGCTCTGTTCATGGCAGCTCAGTAGCAGAAGCTTGGCCATGCAAAAACAACAGATGGTCACAGATAGAAAAGCCATGGGCTAGTGGTCTTAAAAGGAGCCAGGCACGGGTACCAGGAAGGAAAACAAGGTAGGATTCAATGGTGCTTCCCTAACTGAACCAGGAGCACCTCCCTCATCCCACCCATGGCCCTCTGATAACCTCCATCAACTTTGTGTCACACCACTTGTCTCTGAGGAGGCATCCCATCTTCTGCCACCCTTCTGTGCTCCTTGTGTAAAAATGAGAATTCTCTAGGCTTGGGTTGCAGACCTACTGGAGTTTTCTAAGATGTCGGCTGGCCTTGCCATAACCTATTCCTTGCTGGCTCCTCTGCTTTCCTTTGTGACCTCAGCACTGAGCATCTCTAATGCCTTTCTAGGTCAGAGGACACCAGCATCCTGTCCCCATGTGGAGCATGAAGACACAGGTGAGAATGAGGGCTGCACTCCTTTTAGACCCCCATAGTACTTCCACTGTACATCTTGGTGGCTGGCAGTGCCTCAAGTCTTGATATTGATACACATACAACATGCCTCAAAACAAATGTCCTAGATTTCCTTCTTCGTCCACTAAGTTCCCAGCCTTTCCTGATACCTCTCTCCCTAGTCCATCAGCTGTTCTGCCTGCCCTCTCCCATCATTCCTGTGGAGTCATACCTTGATTTTCTTCCTTCTCACCTTTTGAGTTAATTAATATTTCAATTAACCAAATCAATGTAATTGTTAATTATTAATTAATTATTGACATTGTGACAGTATCACACATCTGTCTATAGCTCTACTGTTGTCTTCCTAGGTGTGATGTCATACCCGTGCTCTTTGCTATAGCACCAGCCAGCCTCTCTCCTCCCCCTCTGAGCAGGCAGCTTTCAGGATTTTGCAGCTTTGGATTTCAAAGTAAACTGGAAAGTTTACTAGCTTCAGGACTTCTACAACCGAGAGGTCCCTTAGAGCTAAGCATCAGGAGTCCCTCTCCCCTCCCTCTCCTTGTGTGTGTGCTCCTATTCAGACACTAGCAGAATGAGGAGTAACTGGATAGGCAATCACACATTGAAAATTGACAAGTAATTTGTTGAATCCATTTGTAGAGGACCCATGCCAGGCTCCATTTCCTGTGGTGTCTTCCAAAGTTATGAAGCTGATGAAGGCTCTTGTTGGTCTTGATATGGTCTCTCAAACCCACCAGGCTCCATGACCTTATGAAATGGACTGGGGTACATGATGAAAAGCCCATTACTCCAGCTTTTTTTTTCATCCTAGACAATTAGAGACACTCACCCCAACCCTCTCTGGGGAAGAATGCCCCTTTCTTCTTATCCAATGCTAGAGTCCTTACAATAGCTGTATGCCATTGGCTACCTCCTTTCCCTGATCCAGAGGTAGCCTGCTTATCCTTCTGGAGTAAATAAAACTCTTTGGTGCTGAGAATCTGGTGCCTGGGTGTGTTCTGTGATTCCGAGGCCCCTTAGGCTCTTGTATTATTTTTACCTCCTCACATTCTGTGAGAATCTGAGGGTCTTCATCACACAACTCTCAGGGACACCCCTCTCTCCACCTGTTTTCTTTTTATCTTTTCTTTCTTTCTTTTTTTAAGGTTTATTTATTGTTATATGTAAGTATACTGTAGCTATCTTCAGACACACCAGAAGAGGGAGTCAGATTTCATGGTTGTGAGCCATCATGTGGTTGTGGGATTTGAACTCAGGACCTTTGAAAGAACAGTCAGTGCTCTTAACTGCTGAGCCATCTCTCCAGCCCATCTCCCCCAGTTTTCCAGGAAAACAAAGAAGTTTTCTTGACCCAGAACTCACCTATTCATCCCAACTAACTCAACCACCCCCACACTCCTTTGAGGTCTAGCCCATAAGGCTTCTTAGTCCCCCTTTGTGGCAGGGATGACTGACTTGTATTCAGCCCTCATTATGGCTTTTCCAATGGGAGTCTGTCCTGGCCTCAGCTGGTAGGCATCACAATCACCTTTGATCCAGGCCTGCATAAGAGTCTGCTGTAGGAGAGGAAAGCCTCTCTTTACCCATGGTTCCTATGGTCCTGTGGTTTTAGTTACCTGTGGTCAGTTATGGGGTGAACATGTTAAAGAAGAGAGGGAGGAAGAACATTCATATGAGTTCTAAGATTTATTTTTAAAGTGTGTGTGTGTGTGTGTGTGTGTGTGTGTGTGTGTGTGTGTGTAACACATGCGGAGGCCATAGTATCTGATTCCCTGGAACTAGAGTTACAAATGGTTATAAGCCATTCAATATGAATGCTCAGAACTGAACTTGGGTCCCCTGCAAGAGCAATATGTGTACTTAACAACTGAGCCATCTCTCTAGCCCCTACCTGCATTTTAGCACAACATACTTTTAACTGCCCTGTACTTATATAATTAGCTATGTGTTACCATGAGAAACCTCAGCAGAGACACATTCCAGTCCCACGAGCGACATCAGGATGGAAGCACCGCCTGCATTTGTAGATGGGTTAGTGCTCACACAGCTGGAAGGGCACTCAGCTGTCTGGAAGCCTGGAAGTTTTGTGTAAATAGTTCTTTTTCTCGTTAATCCCTAGATGTTAGATGAGTAGAGATACAGAGCACAATACAAATAAAGCCAGAAGCATCTTTCTTAATTGGATTTGAAATGCTGGTAATTATATCCATTTAGAAAGCCCATATGATCTACCTCAAATGGATGATGGGATCAGAGTTGGAGGCTAGAGCTTCCTCCGCATGGATAAAGTCACCAACACTCATTCAGGATGACACATTGAATGATGTCTTCTGGGATTCCTCTGCCCAGAGTGTTTATGTTCAAGGAGGACTAGGGAACACATTACCAGGCTGACATACAAATGCCCCTGGAATACTACATGAGAACCCATAGGGGCCTCAGCTGTGACTCTGGTAGGAAGTGAGTAGACTGGCCAATTAATGACGGACTAGTGAGTGTGCTACCTCCCATTTTTAGTGCTTCTGCCATTAGCAGGGACACAACTGCCTTCTGCCTGTGTTGCAGGGGGGTTAGGGGAGGGTCCCACACACAGATGGTTGGAGGAGGAGCTGAGGCTTGTATCTAGGGACCCTGGATGGAGGTCTATCACAAAGAGTCAGGTGTGAATGATCCAAAGCCTGAGAATGTGCTTGTGTGTGTGTGTGTGTGTGTGTGTGTGTGTGTGTGTGTGTGTGTGCAGGCTTGCATTTTTCAAAAAACCTACTTTAATAAGGGTTCTTAAATACTTTAACCTCCCTTCTAGTCCACCACCCAGCAGAGGCAGTAGAAAGGAAAAGTTAGTAGGGCAAAGAGGGATGTGGACCTGTTTAGAAACAGTTCTTTTGGATGATTCCAGTCTTCGTTGTCAGGATTATCAGCAGGTCAGTTCACATGAATCAGGGAAACAGTATCTGGATCCACTCACAAACACTGTTCAAGATTCAGCAATGGCAGTTTAATCCAGAAGATAAAAGGCTCTGCCAATGGGCCCAAGTCCATGGAAGCTGCCCAAATATCATGAGAAGTTCTTTGGTGCGTTTCTCTCTACAAAGTCACAGTAACCAATGATCAGCAAAGAGTGGCAAGATGAACCAATACCACAGCACCGTCCACTGCCTGTTGGGTCATATTTAAACCCTTTCCACTCGAGCAAAACATCACAAGCTCCCTTTCCAGGCAAGTTCTAGAAAAACACCACGTGTCTGTTCTCAGCAAAACATCCTCTCATGTGTCTGTTTCAGCAAAACAACCTCTCGTAAGAGAGCTTCCAGAAAAACATCACATGATACAACTGTCCAACTGTCATGTGTGTCTGTATGTGTATTCTGTACATGTGTGTGTTTATGTGTGTATGTGTATGCATATGTACATGTATGTGTGTGTGTGTGTGTGTATGTGTGTGTGTAGGGTATTTGCCTATGCTCTGATCACCACCCATCATTGCTGCATATCCCCTCACAAAGCTGAATTCTTTACTTTCTAGTCTGGGAAGGTAAACATGGATGCTGCTGATGGTACTTCCAGCTTTGAGTAGAATCTTCCCCTTATCCTCAGCAGAAAGTGCATGAATGAAAATGCCCATCAAAAAATGGACCAGCTATGCACCATTCCTCTGTTTTGTCCCCTCCCCTGGTCTCCTCGGTGAACTTTGACAGACAATAGTAACTCTGCTCTGAGCAGTCCAGGCCAGTCCCTTTAGATGCTTGTGTATGAATTCATTTCCTCTGAGAAGCTGGGCAAAGTGGCTCCTAGGGTGGCCCTCCAGATGCACAGGGTGTGGGGCTGGCAGTGGAGTGCTTCCTCTCTGGAGTGTCCCTCTTCCAACACTTATTTATGCCTTTCGAGTTCAGTTTTGGACAAGGATGGATTTATCTTGCTTATGCCTCGCGCAGTGACAGTATTTAATGAAGAGACATTTCAAGGCATCTTCTGAACTTGTGAATCTCGAGACAAGAATAATAGCTTCACAAAATTCACTTTCTAAAACAAGTCCGGAACCACAATTTACTTAATGAAAGAAAACCAAAAAGCATGGCCTCGCTGCTCGGCTGGATGTTCCCTTCAACATGTCTTTGCTTGCACACTTTAGTGAGCCCACAGGTCTCAAAGCAAGTACTTACATACTGCAGGAAATTGACTACCAAGGATGTGAAATAACTCAGCTCATTTCTGTTAGAATTCCAACACAGGAAGATCTGTTCTGCATCTCTGTGGATCTCCTTGCTGAGTTAGGATTTCTGACATCTCTTCAGAACACATACTTCTGGTTACTGGGGTCTTGAGTTTGCATTTTCCTAAGAGTTCATTCATGACAGCACGCAGAGTGAGCCCTGAGATTGCATGGCTTCTGAGACAGTTTGTGTGGGAGATGGTTGGCCTTGTGTCTATATCCTTGAGTTGCATTCATAAAATAATGTGGCTTCAGGCCATGTTGGCAAGGAGAGGTCTCCTTGCAAATGCAGGAATCCCCTGAAGGGATGTAGTTCTCCCTCCTTCCTGTGGGCCTGGCTCTCTAGGAGTTTGAGAGTCTTGGCATGAACTTACCCATGCTTCCTGAATCCCGATTCACTTCAGAGATGCAGAGGAGGTATGCCTGTGAGCTTGGGGGGCTCAGGCTGCTGTGTTTGGCCTTGTATCCAACAGCTTGCTATAATATCACCTTCATTTTCTCATATCTCAGTCTTAATTTCCCACTGATATATCCCTGTGTAGCTGCCTGCAGCCTGGGTAATTAATGATGGATTCAGATGGCACTGGAGCAGACCTTGCAACTTGAAGGATGTTGGAAGGTCTCTGGACTGGATTTTCAGCATCATCATTGTTAATTAGGTGAGGTGAAGTGAGGCCATTTTGGAAATAAAAACACATTGCTCTGACTTTTAGGCCCACTGGATCCCATTAAGGTTCTTTTTCCGCCACCTTGCAGATACATGCAGATGAAGGCTTGGGACTCTAGGCTCAGATTTGCATGTATGGTTGTGGCTTTGGAGGTTGTTTCAAGACTCCTGACAAGAGTCCCCAGGAGTGGTACCTCTTTGTATATTTTGCTGAGCTCAATTGAATCTGGCACGCCCACTGTCTGAAAAGGAAGAGGAGGGTCCACAGCATTGAAACAGCTGCATCCTGAGAGAGAGCCTTGTTGGGATAATGTATCTGGAAGTGTGTTCCATTTGGATTTTGGCCCCAGCTTGCAAAAGGCCCTCATCTCTTTCCCAGCTTCTCAAATACCTTTTGTTCAAGGCCACTATACACTGGCTTCTTGCATGCATTAGTTTACCTGTCTGGCTTTTGGGTTGATCTTCTTCATGGAGAATCTCATTTTAACTTTAAAACCCTAGAAGCAGGCATTGGCACCAGAGGTGGACAAGACACTGGTTCCCCAAAATTGTGAATGTGTGACCTCATTGGACCAGTGTCATCACAGAGCTCTTACAAGAGAGTGACAGCAGGTTGAAAGGATGGTTGAACTGGTAGGTATTTCAGGCCAGAGTGAGGCTCTGTGAATATGGAAGAGGCCCAGGGTCCAGGGATACATCTGGAACACTGTTTCTCAACCTGTGGGTCATGACCCCTTTATGGTTAAATGACCCTCTCGTAGGAGTCATCTAAGACCATTAGAAAACACAAATATTTACACTACAATTCATAACAGTAGCAATATCACAGTTATGAAATAACAACGAAAATACTTTTATGGTTGGGGGTCACCACAACATGAGGAACTGTATTAAAGGGTCCCAGCCTTAGGAAGGTTGAGATACATTGACTAGAGAGATGCACCATGAAGATGGAGGAGACAGTGACTAGGGCCTTCTCCAGAAGTCACAAAGATTCTCCCTTACAGGCCACATGAAGAGCCAGCCTTCCCAACACTTAGGTTTCAGAGTGAGCTCAGTAACACAAAGGAAATAAGCTTTTGCACCACTGCTTTTGTGGTTCTTTGTCACAGCCATCATGGGACATTTGGTCTATAACCTTGTGCTTTCTGAGTCCATCTGCTTATTGTGTGAAAGGACAGACTGTGGATCTGGAAGCCCAGACTTTGTGTGTTTGTGTATGAAATCAGTTTCCACGAGTGCTGATCATCTCCCAGAAGTGCTCTACCACACTCCACTCAAGCCTCATGAGGCTAAACAGTCACACGCATGGGATGGTTTTACTTAAAAACCATCTTTGACTGACAATGCCAGCACTGAACAAAATACCCATTAAAAGGAAACTTGAGGATTCCTTTCATGAAGTTTTCATGATGTGTTTAAAGTTAACTGGGTGAAGGTACCACTCTGTCATCTTTTTCAAAGAAATAAGAAATAAGAAGAGCAGAGGAATGGGGTTGGGGCAAGGGTGGGGCTGCCCACGTTTGAAGGCACACTTTTTCTGAACTCTGTAATTCTCCATGGGCCACATGTATACCTCTGGCTTGAAAGACTTCTTTGACTTTGTTTCATGTTTCTTTGTGTTCTGTGTCTCAGCATGTCCTTTACTTATGCTCAGCATGTTGCTCTCAGTTTTGACAAATTGATGCCAAGCACATCTGCAGGAAGGTGGCAGTGAGGGTTGTCTGGTGTGGGGTGGTCCTGAGATTGCTGAGCTCTCAGTGACTCAGTCCCCCACTCCCTGTCTAGACTTGCTTGCCTCTTCTGTGAACAAGGGGGCCTGGGAGATCATCACAGGGACATTCTATTCAGGTTTTTGGTATTTCTCATAGCCTCTCTCGTGAAAGCTAATTCAATGGAATGCTTTAATGGGACATACATTGGTTCGGTTCACCTGAGATTTCCAGACACACAGCCCGTGGAGGTGTGCTGGTCTTCCAAAGTCTCTCTTGAGAAAACAACAACAGTAACAAATCAGTTTGTAAACATGTTAATAAGCTTCCCAAAGACCACTATTCATCATTCTGATTGAAACCTTTTAAATCTCACAATTGTACGCTGTTTTTCTCAGTTACCATAATAAAATAGCTTTGGGGGCAACAATGATTAACTACGCACCTTACAGCACATGATGGTTTTGTCTTTAGGTGTCCGATTGGTTTGGTTTTGCATTTATCTTAACTCTGTATGGAACAGATCGGGTAGGAGGCTAGCATGGCAATCATTACTTCTTAATTTTGTCTAAAATTAGCAGCGACGAAGCTCATATTTTCTCTTTAAACGTGTTGATTTCTCCGTTTTGACGTATGCAAAGGCTCACTGCAGCCTTGGTATTTATTGATCTGTGCTTCAAAATGAAACCTACAGCCATATAAATACCATATTTTTTAAAAGGCTTAATGTACGACTTTAAAGATTTATGAGATTCTGCAACTAGATTTTATATAAGGAAGCACAGACCCTAAATTTGTTGCCTGTAATAAGATCAGAGGGACTGATTCATTGGCTCTTGGTACTTTATAGAAAGTCGATCAGTACAGTTCTCTGACCCCTGGGAAACTTTGGGGCTTGGGTCTTCCATCAACCTCAGATGTACATTACAGGGTAAGGTTTCCTGTTGAAATGGCTCAGGAAATGCATAATTCAATAACCATAACTGGAAGTCCTCGGATGACTTCTCTTCTCTAATGTGAACCATACCTCACCCCCATCCGAATTCCCAGCTTTCGAATATGCCTTCCAGTTGCACAGGTCAAAGAATGGTTTTGAATCCCTTAATGGTAAGTCATAAAGGGAAAGATGTAGAAATAATTGCTTATGGCTTTGAGACGATGTCTTCGAAACCATGCTGATCCAGATGATATAAACAAGTTATGAGATATAAGAATTATCTGCTCTGGCGAGCATGAAGTGGACATAACTCAAGGGTATGATAGCATCCCCCATGTGGAGAATAAACCAGAGAGCCAGACAGTGAAAAGGAAGGGCCATAAAAAGGGCTTTCTTTGCTCTTCACCATAAAACTGACATTGTGTTTAATGACATGACCTCAGAGCAGAAGATGTGTGCTGAGGATTCAGGTGGGGATGTGCTGGGTCATGGGGGAGTCTACTCAGCCAAGAACAAGACCTAGGGCCACACAAACCACATGTACCATGGTCTGTGGAGGCACAGTCACTGGAATGTTTAGATTGAGCTATGCTTTTAGGCAGAATTTTAACATAAGTTCTAAAGTAATATTCTCTCTCTCTTTCTCTGTTTCTGTCTCTCTCTCTGTCTCTGTCTTTCTCCCTCCCTCTCTGTCTGTCTCTGTCTCTGTCTCTCTGTATTGTCTGTGCGTGCATGCTTGAGGTCAACATTAGGTGTCTTCCTCAGTTACTCTTCAACCTCCCTCCTTTTACTTGAGATGGAATCTCTCACTGAAGCTGGAGCTCACTGATTCATTTAGACTTGAATGACCAGCAAGCCCCCAGGGTACTCCTAACTCTGTCCAGCCCCAGCACTGGGGTTATAAATGCATACTGCCATGCTGGGCTTTTGATATGGGAGCTGGGGCTCTGAACTCATGTCCTTCTTCTTGCATAGCAAGCACTTTACTGACTGAGTCATTTCCCCAGCCCATTAAGTTTCTTCCATATGGAGAGGAGCAAGGTGGTTCCTTGAATTTGGATGCCGTGTTATCTTGCAGGAAGCAGGAGGAATCAAATGGCTCCTTGAATTTTATTTTACAAGCCACTGTTAAAATTTTTCATAAAATCATGTATGTGAATCACAGCTTTTATAGAATTATAGAAAACAAGACTATAGCTATTTTAACAATGAATAAAGATCACTCATTATCTAGCACAGGAGAAACCAAGCACTGGTCTTCCAACACAGCATCTCTGGTTTCTGTGTACACATGCCTATTCTATCATTACGATAAGGCATTGTATTTTCCCTGTTGGTGCTTTTAACCTGTGTTACAAGCACATGCATTACAGCTCAGCACATTCATGAGCCACTACTTAGATAAATATCACCAACTTTCCCATCATCTGGGAAGGAAGGCTCCATTGAGAGGTGAAGAGGATATGGCTTGGGTAGCCGCAGTGATTTCAAGTCATTCCATCTGACTGTTCTGGAGCTCTATATCTGTGGACGCACACATCTTAAACTCAGATGTGACGTACATAGAATCAATCCATCCATCGCACTCCTTTATGGGAACACACTCAGGCTTTTCTGTTGTGAGGCTGTGTTCCTATTTCATATGCTGTTCCTCATTTTTAGATGTTCTGGATGCCTGAAGTTCTTGGCTATTATGAATGAATTTGCTGTGGACATTCTTGAACCTGTACTTTGAAAGACCACATTCATTCTGTTGAACATTATTTCTAGGAGAAACATTGTCTGGTCATAAAATACTTGGGTAATCCTTCACTCTTGGTGGGTATGAAGGCTAATAAATTAAGAGATGCCTAGGGCATTAATGTGGTACACCTTTGGGTGTGTCTGTGGCAGTGTTTTCAGAGATATTTAACTGAGTGAAGGCCTGGCCTGAATGTGACATCATTCCATGATGTGGGTTTTTCTAATGAATAGAAAAGGATGCGGGAGAAATCCAGCTGAGCACCACCAGCATCCTCCTCACCCCCATTCTTCCTGGTCTGTCAAGTGGTAAGGAATCCCAGCCACATATTCCCTTCACTGTGTGGCTCACCATGAAGAACAGTGCCTTATCAAACCATGAGCCAGAATAACTGAGAATAAATCCTTCCAGTTTTACATTGATTTTACTGGGTATTTTGCTACAGCAGTGAGAAGTACTAATACAGTGGGGGAGTGTTCTTGGACTCTCCTCAGATACCTCCCTAGTTTCATCTCTGTTGTTATGATAAAATACCCTAACAGAAAGCAGCTTATAGTAGAAAGAGGTTCATTTCACATTATAATTCCAGGTTTCAACAATCATTAATGCAGGAGTTAAGGCAGAGGGTCAAGCAGCTAGCCACATCACATCTACAGTCAAGAGCAGAGAGAAATGAACGTGTGCACACCCGCCTACTTGCTTGCTTGTGTGTTCAACTCTATTTCTTCCTTCATACACATAGGGAATGGTGGTGCCCACAGTGGTCCTAGGTCTTTCCACATAAAGTAATTAAGACAATCCTCCACAGACATACCCACAGGGTAACTCATGGTTCCAAGGTTGTTTGGATTGGGGGATGTGGAACTTGTGGGAAAGGTCGGTTGGCTCTGTGTTCATTACTTTAACAGGCACTGTGGAGTAACTCTATGCTGCACACTAGCTGCTCCATTTCTCTACTTTCCTCTTTTTACACACCAGCCATTTTTATCGGCTTGTAATGACATCTACTTGTGGCTCTAATATGCATTTTTTCCGATGAATAATTGCACTGGGAAATTTCTCTGTTATTAGCTGCATGGATAATTACCTTTTCCAATTTGCCTGTTTGATTTGACCCATTTAAAAATTAGGTAGATTCACATTATTGATCTGTAAGAAGTCTTTATATATTCTGGATATGAGTTTAGTTTTGGATGTATGTGTCACAACTTTTTTACTCACTCAATGGTGAATTTCTTTAATGCATGAAAATCTTTAGTGTGGACATATCCAACTGCACAAAAATTTCCTTTTCTGCCTGACCCCTTGCTACTTGGGGACATTTTCCTTCTCTAGGGGGAACAGTGTTCCTATTGCATCGTTTAGGCTTTGATGTTAGATTTGCTGTAGGTCTTAAAAATTTGGGGAGGGGTCTGGCATGGAGTAAGATGAAGGTTTTCTGCTCTGTGTGGCTGCTTGGTTGTTTCACCTGCCTGCACGGAAGAGCCCAAGAGCCTGTTCTGCCTAAGCAAACTTTTGTTACAAAGCATATCTGCCTCTGCATGCACTCTCCCTGGCTTGTCTATGCAATGCTACTACTGCACTGACTTGCACTTAAATAGCAATTGTTGACCCCTGACCTTGCAGTCTCCTAACAGTGTGATTCTGAGACCCCTTGGCTTTTAGTAAGGACTGCTCTAATTAACTCTGGTGATCAATCTGGTGAAAACTGACATATAAAAAACAATGCATTTTCTAATCCACTTAACAAGGCTTTTCCTCTGTATAGTGCCTTCTTTTGTTTATGTCAGTAACATTCTATAATTTCTTATGCAAAGGCCTTGCACTTTAAAAAATAAATTTATTCCTAGGTATTGATTGTTTTTACTATATTAAACAGTATTTTCCCTAGATTTGTTGCTTTTATAGCAAACAAAATTTCTAAATTTTGTTGCCTTCTTATGTTGAACATGTTACTTGAAACCTTTCTAAAACTCTCCTGTTGATTCCTAGAATTTATCTATGAATTATCGTGGGCTATCTATGTCACCTGTGAATTTCCTCTGTCCCTCCCTCCTTTCATTTTCCTCCCTTTCTCAATCCCATCCTTCCTGTCTTCGTTCTCCTTCCCCTTCCTTCCCTCCCCTTCCTCCTCTTCCCTCTTCTCTTCCCAGTTCCCTTCCTTTCTACCTCTCTCCCCTCCTTCCCTCCCTGTCTCCCTTCTTTGCTTCCTTCTTTCCACCCTGTCCATCCCATCTTTTCAGTTCCCCTCCCCCTCCTAACTCCGCCCCTCTTACCCTCACTTTCCCCACTCCCTTCCTTTTACTTACTTTGTTTATTTCCCTTTGTGGCTCAAGCACAATATTTCCTGCACACTGTCTGACAAGGATGATAAAGAGTCCCTGGGCTCACAGGAGTAGTGTTCTGTTTTTACATCAAGCATGCTATTAGCTGTAGGCATTTTTAAAACACACACATTCTTTACCATATTTGAGGACACCCTTTCTCTTCCAGTTTTTGGAACATTTTAATCATGATGGATAGGTATTGAATGTTATTAATCTCCTGAGATCATCCTGTTTTTGTCTTTTCTTCTATTAAAGTGCTCGATAACATTTATAGGCATTTAAATGTTAGCCCTGTGTTTCTGGAACCAGCCCCGTCTGGCCATGATCTATTATGCTTTTACCACCCTTAGATTCAAATCACTAATGTTTCCTTAGCAGTTTTGTGCCCACATTCAAAATCATGTTTAACTGTAATTTTCTTTCTTGGTAGTATTTGTGGCATTTTTTAGAGTCAGGGTCTCATAAAATTTACCGATGAGTGTCCCTTTTCTTTCTATGAAAGTATATTTTTAGATGGATAATCATTTTTAAAGGTTTGAAAAAATTGACCAGTGAACTAACCTGGGTTAGTTCTGGAATTCTTGTTTCTTTTCCTTTTCTTGCTCCCTTTTTTTGTGCCTCTGGGGTGGAACTAAGGGTCCTTGTGCCTGCCAGCCATGAGCTTGGATACTGAGCAGCATCTGGCCCTGGGATTTTCTTTGTGAGAGACTTTTATTTATTTGAAATTTTAAAAAACATGCATGGGGCCATGGAAATGTATTCCCCCCATCAGTTTCCAAAGCTGTGTTCCTCAGAAGGTGTGTTCTTTTTATCTAAGTGGCACCTGACATTTCATGCTGTGACCAGTCAGTCTCACAAGGTCTCTGAGATACTTGCAGTGTCCTCTCTCCTTCCTGACACTGGTTGGTAGTGATTTGGAAGTTCTTTTTGCCCTAATTGCCATTCCCTGCCAGCAGGCAAAGTGACATAAGCCTTTCTCACTTACCTGCTCTCATGGCAGTAACTGCTGAAATGTATTCCTGGTAAATGTCTCGTTTATAATACAGTGTCATTGATTGAACCCTCACTGCTGAACTTCCTGACACTTGACCTCTTCTTCCTGCCCTACAGAGGCATCGTGTCCTTTGACCCACATCTTGTGAAGCAATGGACCGTGCCAGGAAACTTGGTAAGGTTGAGTGAATTCAGAGACCTTGGCACCTACCTGAGGATGATAGGAGTTTCCCTGCTCCCTATCAGAATCCTGGCCTGGAACATGTGATTACATTCCCCACATATGAATGTGACCAATGGTCATGTCGCACAGAACAGAGTTGTCCATGCTAATGAGTACCTAAATGGGCCCTAAGGGTTTAACCAGTAAGCGTCGTCCCTTTCCAGACATTCCTTCTTGTGAAAGGTATTTAATCTCTGGTCCACCCCTAGGAAGTGGTATGTACCCATTTTCCACTTTGAACAACCAATAAATAGTATGGACAAGTATGAACTGTCTCTCTCATTAAGAACCGCTATGGGGAACAGAGGGGAAGCCCTTGTCTACAGAGCCATACTGCCTCAGTTTTCTGCAGTAGGCCCCTCCACACTCTTGGACAATTGCTGCTAATCTAAGCCAAGCTGAAGGCCCCTTCCCTACCTCCTGGGCTTGTCTTCGCAGGTCCATGGGCACCCCCCCACCCATTCTTGACTCTTCCTTGCAATTTTCAGAGGTATCTGGATGTTTGGGAATCAGGGAACCCCAGCTTTGGCCTCAGCCTATGCCGATTCTTACTTGGGCTGAGGCCTTCACCCAAGGCTGCATTCTCCCATTCCCTGAGAGGTACATTGGGGCTTCCCACAAGCCTATCATCTGATAGTGGTTGTAAGGCAGAGTCTGCCTGACTGAGTTCCCACGCCCCTGTGGCAAGGCAGAATGCAACCAGGAACCAAAACTTCACTCTGACCTGATCTTGATAGTCACTGCTATACTATTGCCTGTTTCTGTTTCGTAACTTTCACAGATTTTACACACAGTAGTTTCTTTCTGGGTTTATCTTATTTCATGGTGTATAATGTCCCCCAAGGTTTATTTGAATTGCTGCAAGTATCTGAATATATTTCCTTCACAAGACTGAATAATATTTCTCTCTTTCTATTTGTTATCAGTCATGCATACTTCCATCAGTCATCTATCTTATCCATCCATTATCTATCTGTCTATCTATCTATCTACTTATCTATCTATAATCTATTTGTCCATTTTCTATCTATCCACTTATCTATCACCCATCTGCCTGTGTCTATAATCTCTAGCTATCATATATATTTATCCCCCACATTCTCTGTTTCTACTTCTTAGCTGTTGAGTGTAGCACAGCAATGACCATGGGAGCTCGGCAGGGTGTGGTCTTGTTTTCTGTTGCGACTTGTTTCCAAGAATGACTGTTGGGTCTTCACGTTAACTTTCTATAATGTGTGTGCTAGCTTACATTTTCTTTTTTTATTAAACTATTGAAATTATTTTAAAATATACCACTCAGTATTGACATTTTTTAAGTCATCAAAATAATTTATAATAGTTAAATGCCTCTTAAATATACATGATATCTTCTGAATCTAAAAGTAATACATACTCAACCTGTTTTTAAAATCTATTTGGAACATTAAACATGATAGCTGTAAAAAAAAAAAACTCTTATAAAGTCTTCTATGAAAGGAAATTGTGACAAGTTTCTGATTAGACAGAAACCATTCCATCTCCAAGGGAGAATAAGCAATGTAACTGTAGTTTCATAGAATGATTGGGTAGTATTCCTTCTGTTTCTATTTTGTGAAATAATTTGAAGAGTATTGGTATTAGGTCTTCTTTGAAGGTCTGATAGAATTCTGTACTAAACACATCTGGTCCTTTTTTTTTTTTTTTAGCTTGGAAGACTTTTAGTGACTGCTTCTATTTCTTTAGGAGTTATGGGACTGTTTAGATGGTTTATATGATCCTGATTTAACTTAGGTACTTGCTAGAAAATTGGCCATTTCATTCAGATTTTCTAGTTTTGTTGAATATAGTCTTTTGTGGTAAGATCTGATTTTTTTTTTCAATTTCCTCAGTTTCTGTTGATATAGCTCCCTTTTCATATCTGATTTTGTTAATTTGAATACTGACTCTGTGCTCTTTGGTTAGTCTGGCTAAGGGTTTATTTATCTTGTTGATTTTCTCCAAGAACCAGCTCCTGGTTTTGTTGATTCTTTGTATAGTTTTTTTTTGTTTCTACTTGGTTGATTTCAGCCCTGAGTTTGATTATTTCTTGCTGTCTACTTCTCTTGAGTGTATTTACTTCTTTTTGTTTTAGAGATTTCAGGTGTGCTGTCAAGCTGCTAGTATATGCTCTCTCCAGTTTCATTTTGGGGACACTCAGAGCTATGAGTTTTCCTCTTAGCACTGCTTTCATTGTGTCTCATAAGTTTGGCTATGTTGTGTCTTCATTTTCATTAAATTTTGAAGTCTTCAATTAATTTCTTTCTTTGTTTCTTCCTTGACCAAGTTATCATTGAGTAGGGCATTGTTCAGCTTCCATGTGTATGTGGGCATTATTTTGTTTTTGCTGCTATTGAAGACCAGCCCATGGTGATATGATAGGATGCATGAGATTATTTCAATCTTCTTGTATCTGTTGAGGCCTCTTTTGTGACCGACTATGTGGTCAGTTTTGGAGAAGGTACCATGAGGTGCTGAGAAGAAGGTATATTCTTTTGTTTTAGGATGAACTGTTCTATAGATATCTGTTAAATCCATTTGGTCCATAACTTCTGTTAGTTTCAATGTGTCTTTGTTTAGTTTGTGTTCCATGATCTGTCCATTGATGAGAGTGGGGTGTTGAAGTCTCCCACTATTATTGTGTGAGGTTCAATGTATGCTTTGAACTTTAATAAAGTTTCTTTTGTGAATGTGGGTGCCCTTGAATTTGGAACATAGATGTTCAGAATTGAAAGTACATCTTGGTAGATTTTTTCCTTTGACCAGTATAAAGTGTCCTTCCTTATCCTTTTTGATAACTTATGGTTGAAAGTTGATTTTATTTGATATTAGGATGGCTACTCTAGCTTGTTTCTTGGGACCATTTGTTTGGAAAATTGTTTTCCAGGCCTTTACTCTGAGGTAGTATCTATCTTTGACACTGAAGTACATTTCCTGTATGCAGCAAAATGCTGGGTCCTGCTTACATATCCAAACCATCAGTCTATGTCTTTTTATTGGGGAACTGAGTCCATTGATGTTAAGAGATATTAAGGAATAGTGATTGTTGCTTCCTGTTATTTTGTTATTTTTATGTTTGTGTGGCAATCTTCTTTTGGGTTTGTTGAAAGAAGATTACTTTTTTGCTTTTTCTAGGGTGTAGTTTCCCTCTTTGTGTTGATGTTTCCATCTATTATCCTTTATAGGGCTGATTTGTGGAAATATATTGTATAAATTTGGTTTTATCATGGAATATCTTGGTTTCTATATCTATAGTAATTGAGAGTTTTGCTGGGTATAGTATCCTGGGCTGGCATTTGTCTTCTCTTAGGGTCTGTATGACATCTGCTCAGGATCTTCTAGATTTCATAGTCTCTGGTGAGAAGTCTTTCTAATTCTGATAGATTTATCTTTATATGTTACTTGACATTTTTCCCTTACTGCTTTTAATATTCTTTCTTTGTTTTGTGCATTTGATGTTTTGACTATTATGTGATGGAAGAAATTTCTTTTCTAGTCCAATCTATTCAGAGTTCTGTAGGCTTCTTGTATGTTTATGGGCATCTCTTTAAGGGAGGGAAGTTTTCTTCTATAATTTTGTTGAAGATATTTACTGGCCCTTTAAGTTGGGAATCTTCACTCTCTTCCATACCTATTATCCTTAGGTTTGATCTTTTCATTGTGTCTTGAATTTCCTAGATGTTTTGGGTTAGGTGCTTTTTGCATTTTGTGTTTTCTTTGACTGTTGTGTCAATGTTTTTTTATGATATCTTCTGCCCCTGAGATTCTCTCTTCTATCTCTTTGTATTCTGTTGGTGATGCTTACGTCTATGACTCCTGATCTTTTTCCTAGGTTTTCTATCTTCAGTGTTGTTTCCCTTTGTGATTTCCTTATTGTTTCTGTTTCCATTTTTAGATCCTGGATGGTTTTGTTCAATTCCTTCATCTGTTTGGTTGTTTTCCTGTAATTCTTTAAGGGATTTTTGTGTTTTCCTTTTAAGGGCTTCTAGCTGTTTAACTCTGTTCTCCTGTATTTCTTTAAGGGAGTTATTTATGTCCTTCTTAAAGTCTTCTATCAATTATGAGATGTGATTTTAAATCAGAGTCTTTCTTTTCCCGTGTGTTGGGGTATCCAGGACTTGCTGTGGTGGGAGAATTGGGTTCTGATGATGCCAAGTAGCCTTGGTTTCTGCTGCTTATGTTCTTGCCCTTACCTCTCACCATCTGGTTATCTCTGGTGTTAGCTGATCTTGCTGTCTCTGACTGTGGCTTGTCCCTCCTGCAATCCTGTGTGTCAGTACTCCTGGGAGACCTGTACTCTCCAGGAGGAATTTGGGTATATAGGGCTATGTCACAGCATCAGTTCTGGGGTACAGACAGAAACCATAAGGATCCTGTCCCCAACTATTAATTGTTTCCTGTGTCCTGATGACTCTGGCAGGTCCCTCTTGGTCCAGGTATTTGAGCTGAAGTGGTGGTCACAGGTGTGTTGGCGCTCCTGGGAGATAAGCTCTGTCCAGGTAGTATTTGGGTATGGAGCGCTGTGGCACAGGATCAGCTCCAGGTCCTGTGGCACAGGATTAGCTTCCTGTGCATAAGGAAACCAGAAAGATCCTGTCCTAGGCTGCTCCTCTGTTCCTGTGTTCTGAGGGCTCCAGGCAGGTTCCTTGGAGCAGAAGAGGTAATCTTTCCTGTGCTCACAGGCATGTCCACATTCCTGGGAGACCAGCTCTCTCACAGTGGTATTTGAGTATGGAGTACTGTGGCACAGGATCAGCTCCAAGCACAGATGGAAACTGGAAGGGCTAGCTTACATTTTCATTAACAGTGTGCAGATCTGAAGGCTGCATCTCCATGTGCAGACTCCCAACATACCTCTTGCAGCCACAATCTCTATAGACTCTCTTCCTTTGTGACATTTGCCCATTTGTCATCCCAGGAAGCCCTGTATACTGACTCCACATCACATTTCTATACTGTGACATTGAAGGCTGAAGATGGTGAATGTTGTGTTCTATTCTTCTTTTACAACCAGGGTTTTTGCAGTACAGACATTTAGATTTCATCACAGATAGTGTCATAGAAGTGGTGGGTACAGGAGACTGCTCTTAGAGTCTAGGGCAGTAGGGCTGCTTTTGGGAAGATGCACATGTCAGCCGACAAGGTCTCCAGAAACCTCTGGGATAAATATCCTACTCTAGGCAGCCTCTGTTTCTACATACCTTACCCCCTCCCTTCTTCCCTTTCACCTTTATCTACTAGATTTTGTGGAAATTACAACTGAATCCATGCCTCTTACAGTGAGCTGTTTCAATTCCTTTATGGTAGTAGCTACTGGCATGGATAATAAACTCATTATGAATTCATATTCTCTAACTGCAGTGGGGCCCTCAGAGCAGCCCAACTATGCCATTACATTCTCTGGTCACTGTATTTATTCCCTTATTCCCTGTAGGAGTAGTTAGTTACACATCTCTTTGCTTCTTTCCAGGTTTGAGATTTCCCACTTCTACCATTGCAGCCCAGTTGTCATCCTGCTCTGTGGGATGTAGAAACTGTGACTCTTTCTCCACACACTGACCTGTACCCCACTTATTCTTGTCTTCCTTGCTTGTCTGAACTCAGGAGGTCCCTCCTGCTGTGATCCATGCCCTAGTGATGGTTGAATTCTTGTTCCATAGGCTCAAGTATGCTTCTCTCTTCTGCATCTTAGATAGCGCCTGCTTTCCCAGGTCTTCGCTCTGAGTCCTTGACCATGCTCAGCCATAGGCAGATGCTCAGATTCTGTTTCCAACTGATCTCATGCCTCTTCATTACTCCCAAACTTTATTTTTCTTTAAAATGTTGTTTTATTTTATGCATATGGGAGGTTTGCCTCTGTGTGGGTCTGTGCACCACCTGTTTACTAGATGATTGTGGAGACCAGAAAAAGCCCTTGAACTGAAATTACACATGGTTGTGGGCCACTATGTAGGTTCTGGGCATCAAACCCTGGTCCTCTGGAAGAGCAGTCAGTGCTCACAATCAATGAACCATCTCTCCAGTTTGCATTTTTCTTTTGAGGCAGGGTCTCAAGTAGCCCAGGATGGAATCAACTCACTGTGTGCCTGAGGATGACCTTGAACTTCTGATTCTCCTGCCATGACTTCCTGAGTGCTGGGATTACAGGTGTACCACACTATGCCCAGATTAGTTGGCATTGAGCATTGAACCAAGGGCTTTTTGAATACTAGGCAAATAGTCTACCAGCTGGAGAATTATCCCCAGCCCCCATCACTGATAAACTTCTGTGACCTCACCCCCTTTTTCTTGACCCCCTCACCTCCTTGAGCCCCTCTGCTTACTCCTACTATTGCTCTTTCAGCCATAGGTCCCTCCTTGAAGGCTGTATGAGGTTCAGTGTCTGCAGCAGAGTGCAGAAGGAACACGGTGCTTCGCAGGTCAGACTAATAGCCTCTCCAAGTCTTGGCTTCTTTAGTTGTGGGGTGGTGACCTCAAAATCCAGAGCCTATCACAGAAAGAGCTGCTAGGTTTCCACCAAGAGCACATGCTCAGACAGCAGTGTTCTTCTGGTTGCCCTCTGCAATCTTGCTGCTGTGTGGTGGTTATTCTCACTTGGCCCTTGTGTCTGCAGTAGCTTCCATGGCACCCTCTGTCTGATCTCTCCCTTGGCTGTGGCTGGCAGACTCTATATTCCTTTTGGGCTCCCTCAGGACTCCTGTCTGCAGTTCCTGGCTGCTCCATAGGCAACATGCAGCTCATCAATCAATACCCATGTTATGCATTCTACAGGGAAGAATCTAAAGGTCACTGGATGTCCCTGGGCAGAGGGTTGCTGTGGCTAAGCACGTATGGCCACTAGAGGTCAGCCAGTATGGCCATAGCAGTATGACCTGGGGCTTTGCCAGTTCTGTGGGATTTGGGGATCCATATGTTTTGATTTTTTCGGGTAGCTACAAATTCTGACAGTGGCACACTTGAATGAGCTGTGTTTGCAATTCCTGGCTATGTCTGGGGTAGGAGAAGGGTTGCCAACATTTAAGAGAATAATGCCCTCTCTATCCCTTCTGTGCCAGGCCTTTCCCTACTGCCATTCCTCTCTGCATCTAATGCTTCTTCTTCTTCTTCTTTTTTTTTGCTATGTGGAAAAGGGACTCAGTATCTACTCCAGGGTTGTGGACCCCCATGGGAGGCATTTGCTACCTGTTAGAGATGCCTCCACTTTTTAGAACATCCCCAGAAAGATCTACAAGCCAGTGCTGGTACTTACCTGTAATATGCTATAATATGTATATGGGCTATATTTCAAGCCAAACCCAGTTGGGCTTTCTTTAAGCTTTAGATTTTCTCCTACTTTGTTCTGTAGAGTATGTTTCCATTATGAGAGCTCTTTTAATACTACTGTGTGGTTTTGACCGCTAGGCTGCATTTAACCCTATACAACCATCAGGTGCTGGACTTTCGGCGAAGCATCAAATACACAGCTCAGGGCATGGAAAAATGTAGCCTGAGATGGGGACCTCAGCTGGGGTGAGAGATGATGCAGTCACCGCTGGAAATCATGAGGAGTCAGGAATGGAGGGGGCTTGCAGGCCTGTAAGGACGAATCAGGGGCTGGTGGCAGGGGTAACTCTGGTTCCTGTCCCAGCATGGTTCTTGATGAGAGACACAGACCTTGCTTGTCTATATTGTTTATTGGTAGTAGAAAATGGATGCATACCACTTCTTCAGGGTGGACCAGAGATTAAATACTTTTTGCAGGAAGGAATGTCTGGGAAGTGAAGCTTATTGGCTGACCCCCCAGGACCCATCTAGATACCTCATAACATAGAGAACTCTGTGTTCTGTGCTACTGATCCATTCTTTATGTGGGAAGTTATGGCCACATGTTTCAGGGCCAGGAACACCTACTGAAACACCTACTGACTTCAAGTGGGTCCTGGGGTTTTGAAACCACTCAACCTTACCAAGTTTCCTGGCATGGTTCACTGCTCAACAACTCCTCCTTCTCTTTTTTTATAAAGGAGAGGTGTTATTGGAGTGACTGTCTCTTATGTTATTTGTAGTGAAAATTTTGGGTGGGGTGGGGTATAAGCATCAAAAGGAGTGGGAACTAGGAAACCTAGGGATAATTGATTCTTTAGTGGATTAAAATTGAAGGTGAATTCATACAGTTTGTGAGGGTATTAGCATTGGTTTTAAACAACATTTGATTTATCTACATGGAGATAATGTTTACCTTACTGTCATCTATGATTCCCCAAGTTCAGTAGCCATTAGGCTCTGGTAAAAGAGTTCATCTGTCACTGGAAAGTCCCAAGGCTGCCATCTGTGGGTTTTGGCATCTGCTTGCTTCAAAAGTCTTTAGTCAGATGGTGTGTCTGGGCAAAGGCAGCTTCATAGAGCCAGGCAGGTCCAAGGAGATCGTGGTTTGGTCTCCGTTTGACCCATGGTGGCAGCGCTGCCTTTCTCCCTTTTGTAGAGATAAACCTGTAGAATAACCCCAGCAGGGGACCTCTGCACAGGGTGGGCCATGCATGTCTTAAGCCTATTTGGAGAGTATGTTGGTTGGTTGCCTGTTGCTATGGTCCTAGGAAAAAGGCACAGGTGTTTGAGGAAGTCAGTCCTGGAAGGCATCCTTTAAGTGGGGAGCTAGCTGTGTTGAACTAAGGAAAGCAGAGGGAAGAGTGGAGAATTCATCTGCTTTAGATGACCGAGGAAGAAAAGACCATGTTAATTATGTATCTGGGATAGGCAGTAACAGCTCCTCTGTAAAAGGAAACTGGCTGTTAAATAAGAATTAAATGATGGTTATTAATGTAGTTGGTTTGACCTGTGGGAGCAGATTAAATATGATTTCTGAAGTTTAAAAGAAATTTTAAACAAATTGAAAAAATTTTAGAACAGTTTTGGGTTAAAAGCACAAACATTGTTTTAGGTGTTTCTCCTAAGGAGAAGAACAAGTATTTAAACAAAGAGGCTTGAAAATTTTGGGGTTAAGGGTTTCAGGTGTGTTTTTCCTAATTCTCAGCAGGCCAATCTCATCCATTGTTCTTGGTGGGGATCTTTTGCCTGGGGGAGAGGGAGGAGACTGTTCTGTCACATCACTGGCTGTTGGCCATTTGCTCTAGCACGAAGGTCCTTTCCCTACCCCCCAACCCCCATGTTTTTTCCTTGGCTGAGCTAGAAGGTGGGGATGTGTTGCTTTTTTTTTTTAACCTTAAAAATGAGCAGAAAGAAAGGAAGCATGGAGACTTGGGTGGCACCTTATTGGCAGGGCCGGGGTTGGGGAAGCAAGTGTGAAGCCTCTTTTCATTTGTGAGTGTGTGTGTACAAATGGAATTGGTCTGCTAGGCCCTTTATGGACACTATGCAGAGTAGGTGGCATAGTTGAAAGTACACACCAAACCCTAAAAGCCCTACTTCTAGAACAAAAGACAATCACCTATCCCCCTAATTAATGACAGCTCTAACGACACTAAACATATTTAACATCTACAAAAACTCCAAACACCCTCCTATCTCCCTCCACTGCCACACACCAAAATTACCCCCCACCCATTCTAGTATGACGGCATGATCTTTTGGATGGAATTTGGAAGGGACCAGACCCTCTCCTTACAACCATGAAGGAATGTCTGGGAAAGAAAGCTTATTGACTAAATCCCCAGGACCCATCTAGATACCTCATTAGCATGGAGAACTCTATGTTCTGTTCTATGTGACCACTGTTCACAGTCTATCTGTGGGAAGTTATGGTCATGTGTTCCAGGCTAGGAATCTGGTAGGGAGTAGGTGAAATACTTACTGTTCTCAAGTAGGTACTGAGGTTTCTGAACCCACTCAACCCTACCACATTTTCTGGCATGGCCCACTGCCCCACACTGCTGTGAGGAGGGTCGAGGGTGTGAGCTTGTCGACCACCATCCTACCTCCAGATCCAGAAATTTGAGTTTTTGTAATTCAGGACAGAGCCTCTAGACCACTGGGCTTGGGTGTGGGCCTGTGCCTGTGCATTTATGGTGTCCGGGATCTTGATTTGTATTCAAACCTTAGGGGCTGATGTTGAAGGCAAAGAGAACTTGCAAACCAGAAAGGCAGACTCCCCTACTGGGTAGCTCTAGCCAACCTACTGAATGCCCTTAGTATTATGAATGTTCTCTCTGGCCCATTAGTGCATTTGAATTGTTAGGGGAAGCACTGTGCCCTTGACCTTGCTGAGGTTTGGGCCCGGGAGATTTTACTGCATATGCAGTAGCTTCATTGAGATATCATTCATTAGCAGCTCTGACAGAGTCTATGAGGGCAAAGAGGCGCTGAGAGCTCTATGCCTGCGAGCAGGGTCCACAGATACTAGGTAGGCTTCTGAATAAACTCGTTCTGCTCCAGATAGTTCAGAGATCCTCATTGTTCTTTGGCAGGATGATTATGTGAGGCTCCTTTGTGATTATGGTGGCGTTCATCAATAGCTCTTATCCCTGTCTCAGTGACAAGTTTTATCTCAGCTTGTGGGACCTTATTCTCTGGATGTTGTTGTTTGGTTTGTACTTTGCTGAAAGTTGGGCAATTAAAGATACTAGCATTGGAGACATCACCACTGTCATCAGTCCTAGTTTGCTTTCCATTGCTGTGTTAAACACGTGACCACAAACAATGTGGGGGAAGGAAAGACTCTATGTCCACTTGGAGGTTACAGTCCATCACTGAAGGAAGCCAGAGCAGGAACCTAGAGGCGGGAATGGAACAGAGGCCATGGAGAAAAGCTGCTTACTGGCTTATTTTCCCAGCTACTTTTTGTTATGTACCTCAGACCCTCTTTCCTAGGGATGATATATATATATATACATATGTATATATGAATATATGTATATATATATACACATACATATGTATACACATACATATATATGTGTGTATATATATGTGTGTATATATATATACATATATATATATGTATATATATATATATATATATATATATATGTGTGTGTGTGTGTGTGTGTGTGTGTGTGTATGTGTATATAATTGCCCACAGTGGGCTGGGAGTTCCTCCATTAATTAGCAATTAAGAAAGTACCTCACAGATGCATTCACAGGCCAGTCTGATGGAGACAAATCATCAATTGGAATTCCCTCTTCTTAGGTGACTCCAGTTTGAATTAAGTTGACAGAATGTAACAACACATCACGGCTAGCTCTGGTGTCAGCAGCAGCTTCTGTGACAACTGAGACCTGCTTTGCACTGATGGTGCCTCAAGCTAAGCATGTGCTTCACAGGGTTACACTTTTGGATCCTGAGGACATCGGGATGCTCTGAAGGTCAGCAGGGAGTATCTAGTGGAGAGGGCAGATGGTGTATAAATGCTAGCCCCATCTGTCTTCCAGGCAAGTATTTCTAAGAGGTTTGGGGGGACTTTTTCTGATTACATGCAATGTTCCTTGTCTGTCTCCATGTCTTTGTCATTTCACTGTCTTTGCTGCCTCCTGCCTCCTAGGGTCATCTTCCTAGACCCCAGCTCCATCCTTGCTTTTGGAGGAACCCAAAGAAGCATACTGACACATGAAAATGTTCCAGATGGAAAAAGGCATTCCTAGTGTGATAGTTTTAATTGACAACTCGATGCAACCTAGAATCAACTAGGAAGAGAATCTCAGTGAGGGGCTCCTTAGATAATATTGGCCTGTGGGCATGCCTGGGGAACGTTTTCTTACCTGAATTAACTGAGGTAGGCAGATCAGTGGACAGCATTAGTCCCTAGGCTTGGATCTTGGGGACTTTAAACACAGAAAGGGGTTGAGTGTAGGTAAACCTATGTCCTGGATAGACTTCTCCCTTCCTCTCTCTCTCTCTCTCTCTCTCTCTCTCTCTCTCTCTCTCTTTCTCTCTCTCCCTCCCTTCCTTTCTTCCTTTCTCTCTTTCCCTTTCTTCCTTTCTTTCCTTCTTTCCTTTTTCTCTTTCTTTCTTTCTTCCTTCCTTCCTTTCTTTCTTTCTTTCTTTCTTTCTTTCTTTCTTTCTTTCTTTCTTTCTTTCTTTCTCTCTCTCTCTCTCTCTCTCTCTGTCTCTCTCTCTTTCTTTCTTTCTTTCTTTCTTTCTTTCTTTCTTTCTCCTTTCTTTCTATTCTTTACTTTTTCAACTTGACACAAGCTAGAGTTGTTTGAGAGGATGGACCCTCAATTGAGAAAATACTGCCCCCTGCCCAGACTGGCCTGTGGGGCATTTTCTTGATTAGTGATTAATGTAGGAAGGCTAAGTTCACTGTGGTTAGTGTTACCCTCTGGGCAGGTATTCCTGAGGTGTGTAAGAAAGCAGGCTGAGAATGCCACGAGGAGAAAGCCAGTAGACAGCATTCCTTCATGGACTCTGTATCCGTTCTTGCCTTGAGTTCCTGCCCTGATATCTGTCAGCAATGGAATAAATTTTGAGTGTTGTAAAATAAGCTGAAATAAACCCCTTCTTCCCCTAGTTTCTCTGGGTCATGGTATTTCATCATAGTGATAGAAACCCCAAATAAAACAGCCTGGATGCATTTATTTCTTTCTGCTCTTGATTGTAGACATTATATGTCCAGCTGCTTCAAGCTCCTGTTGCTGTGACCTTCCTGAAATGATGGGCTATAACCTGGAAATGTGAGCTAAAATATAAATTTGTTTTTTGCCAGGATATTTTATCATAGGAACAGAAATGAAACACGAGACCAACTGCTTTGGAAAGTAGTGGAGCTTTGGGTACGTAATCTCCACATTCTAAAGTAGGTGGAATGGGGCCAGACATTGAACGTCCTTCCTGGAACCAAAGCTCTAGGTCTGTTCACATGCCACTACTGGGGAAGAGACCTTGTCTACTGTCCTTGCTGGTCCTCCCAGAACCAAAGAACTTGAAATGTCTTTGACTTTCTAGAAGGAAGCTGGTGGAAAGGGTCCCTGGGTTGAGTGAACCACAGACAAGCTTTAGGGTTTTGATTGTTTGTTTTTGTTTCCTTCCTTGCTCACATCTTCATTAGATCATGTCCTTCAAGGGATGACCAAAGAATTGTCTCCCTAAAACTACACTGTGCCCCCATGGCCATAGTTAATGACGAACCCTGCAGAGGAGGCAACTCTGAAGAAGGCTCACTTAATGCCATGTGGCCAACCCTATCCTGGGTCTTACGGCTGGCCACATCATCTATCTGAAAAGAGCCATGATTCCATGAACCTCGATTCCTGGTGCTTTTTGCTGTCTCCCACAGGAAGTTGAGACTGCCTCCTGGGAATCTTAGCATAGGACAATGTGAGTTTTTAGCATGGTTCTCAATTATATTTATATCTCAGCAGAGCTCCATGCTGATGTTTTGTGCACTGGCAGGAGAACAAAACAGTGCTGACTCTCCGAGGCTGCTGGAAATGTCCAGAACTTTGTTTTATTGTCATTTGAAGATTTTTGTCATTCGAATTTATGTGCTTAGATAGTAAGCAAAAAAAAACCCAAAAAACAAAAACAAAAAAACAAAACAAAACAAAACCCATCCACCCACTCAGCCAAATAAACAAATACCCCAAACAAACAAACAAACAAACTAGTTTGTAATTAGTGAAACTAAGCCAAACCAAGCACAGCCACCACCCACCCCTATACTGGGCAGCACTGCTGTTTGAACTGACTGCGCAGCTTTCTAGAGAGCTCATGGGAACACTGTAAAAATAGATTCCAGGCTTTGTAAATGACACCTGAGGCCAGCTAGAGTGGCCAGGGGCTGTGATGGTTAGTGTTCATAGTCACAACCTAGAATCTCATGGGAAGAGAGTCTCCATGAGGAATTGTGTTGATTGTCTTAACTTGTGTGGGAAGAGCCAGCCTGTAAGTAGGTGATACCATGATTCCTGAGCACTATGCATGCATGTATTTATGTTTCTCATCTCTTAAATGTATATGCAATGTGACAGGCTGTCAAGTTCCTTCTACTATGACTTTCCCACAGTGATGAACTGTAACCTGGAATTAAGGGCTAAAATAAATTCTTTCTCTTATCTAAGTTACTTTTGTCAGGGTATTTTATCACAGCAGCAGAAACCAACTGGGAAAGAAGTCAACAACATTGCATGCCGAGTCTTCCAGATGGAACGGAGGAACCACAGGAACCATTCCTAGGGATTACTACGACTGAGTGTTTACAGCAGTGGCTGCTAATACTGCCATCTGACCTAAGTTGCCACTTGGGATGGAAAAGAACTTTCCAGAAAGATGCCTAGCAATCTTGGCAAAAATATGAGACTCCCAGAGTACTAGGAAAGAGAACTTTCCTAACTAGCTTTAACTGTCAATATGACACAGTCTAGAACCACCTGGAAAGTCTCAGCTGAGTAATTTTTGTCTTTATCAGATTGGTCTGTGGACATGTGTGTGAGAGACTATTTAGACTTTCATATTGATGTAGGTGGGTCCAGCCCACTGTGGGAGGCACCATTCCCTGGGCAGGTGTTTTTGGGGTATAAAGAAACTAGCTGAGCATGAGCTTAAGTGAGTTAGAGAGCAAGCCAACAAGCAATATGATTCCTGCCTACAGGAATCTACCCTAACTTTCCTCAGTTATGGGCTGTGACCTGGGCATGTGAGCTGAAGTAAATCCTTTCTCTCTGAAGTTGCTTTTGGTCAGAGTGCTTTATCACAACCTTAGGGTGACATTAGAACAGGAACCAGTGAAGGCCTCAGCTGGGAGGGCTTCCTTCTTCACAGACTGCGTCTCTCTGTCTGGCAAAGCCTGGGGAAAGCAGAATCCTGCCAATGTCAGCTAGACTCTATGTTTTATGGAAGAGCCCCAGTTTTGTGGCTCTGTGATTTGTGCAACCTAATTGGCTGTTTTTCTCTTAATTGTGAATAAAAAAACCGTTCAAATGATTTTCCCTCTGGAGAAGCTCCCTCATAAGGGAGAATTTAAAACATCCCTTGAGATGTATAACTGTTCCTTTGTTGTTGTTGTTGGTTTTAGACAAGAGTATTAGTTTTCCATTTTCTGTCGTAAAACCTTTTTGTATAAACTCAACAGGACCACATATCTCTCTCCCAAGGATGTTTAAATGCTGCATAATTAGATGAACTGTTAAGCATATATTTTATCGTTCCTAAGGTAACTCATAGTGGCCCACCACGACCACATGCACAGTGGCATGCAATGGTCAAGAGAAGATGCATAGTATTGACCTCCAGGAAGTGTCCAGGAAGGTGTAATTTACACACACTGTCTTCACTGTGCTAGAGCCCTAAGAGCTAAGATAGGGCACTTGGATGGTTCAGCTGGCCAATCCCCCAAATGACTGGAGGCAGGGAAGGGGATACTTCTGCCTTACCTCTTTTTTTGTAGAATCCTACTTTGCAGTTTCTCACAATTTGTCTGGTTTTTGAGCTGATGGGGTGTGGGGCAGTGGACCATGCCAGCAGACAGAAGGACTGGTAAGGTTGTAACAAGTTCATAACCCCAATAAATCTCATACTTGAGAATGGCAGGAGTTCAGACTAGCTCCCGACCAGGTTCCTGTCCTGGAGCACATGACCAGGACACCCCACTAAGAGGACTATGACAACCAGTTTTGTACCATAGAACTACCATGCTAATGAGGTATCTAGATAGGCCCCTGGGTGTTTAGCCAATGAGCTTCCCTTCCTGGGCATCCCTTACTGCAAAAGGTATTTAATCCCTGGTTCATCCTGAGTAAAACATATGCGTCTTCATCCTCCATGAGTAAAACAGTTTGGACAAGCAAGTACTGTCTCCTGCATCAAGGACCACCGCAGGGGGAGGCTTTCATTATAGAGCCATTCCTAAGTCTCCCATAGAAGCCCCTCCTCACTCCTGGCACTCAGAGCTAAGGAAGATTCCATCCCTTTTCTGGGCTCATCAAGGACCCACACACTCCTGTTCCCAGCTCCTCAAGGGCTCCAGAGGTAGTGTCTGGGTATACAGGAGGGTGGGAACCACAGCCTCTGTCCCAGCCCTCGCTGTTTTCACCTGGGGAAACATGGGCTGGGTCCTCTATGATAGATGGTGTTTCACCTTTCCTGAGCAGTGAGGAAGAAACACACCCTAATGCACATGCATTTTGCCTTCCCTGAGTGATCTGTTCATACTCTGGCATCCCAGTGGCAAGGCAGAAATGTAGAATGGCAAGAGGGGGCTTGTCTTTAGAGATTTTAAAGTGCAGAGAAATTGTCATGGTTTGTATATGCTTGGCTCAGGGAGTGGCACTATTAGAAGGTGTGACCTTGTTGGAATAGGCCTGTGATTTTGGGTGTATGCTTAAGACACTCATCCTAGCAACCTGGAAGCCAGTATTCTGCTAGCAGTCATCAGATGAAGATGTAGAACTCTCAGCTCTGCCTGCATCATGCCTGCCTGGATGCTGCCCTGCTGCCCTTGATGATGATGGACTGAACCTCTGAACTTGTAAGCCAGCCCCAATTAAATGTTGTTCTTTATCAGACTTGCCTTGATCATAGTGTCTGTCCACAGCAGTAAAACCCTAATTAAGACAGAAGTATCCTTAAATGAGTCTGAAAAAAGGGGCCGAGGAGGGGATGTTTAAGGAAAAGAGTCTAGGATGACTTTGGGATGCCTAGGAAAATGTTATGTATTTATACAATGGGGAGTATGCAGCCTTAAGGAAGATGGAAACTATGTTATTTGCAATAATATGGATAAAGGTGGAGGATATTATACAAAGCAAAATAAGCTATAGATAGAAACACACACACCAAACACACGCGGAGCCTAAGAGTGGTACTCTTAGGATTAGAAGGTCGGATGGTTTGGCAAAACTTTATACATACTTTGTCCTTTGTGGTATTGAATAGTTACAGGGCATTATATCTGGAGGAGGAGGAGGAGGAGGAGGATGGAAATTATTAATAAGAAGATACAATGCTATAAATGTTGTAGTGATTTACTGTACAGCATTAGCTCCTAGTTAACAATACCACATTGTACAAATTTACTATGAAGGTAGATCTTACTTTAAGTGTTCTTACCATAAAAATAATGGATGGAGAAGAGATAATAAACAACAAGTGTGCAGAAACTCTTTGAAGTGATGGCATGCACGTGGCCTCAACTTTGCTGTTGGTATCACAGGTACTCACTCTTCCCCTTTGTGTATGATAAGCGTGAACAGTTTTCAATATGTCGGCCATACCTCCAAAATAACATTCACAGAGAAGAGACGAGATGGGAAGTTCCTAGTAGTGAGAGCTTTGTGCAGCTTGGTATAGCTCAAAGGTCTAGATTAGCAGGACCAGCACTGAGAGACAGGCAGGAGAGGATGTCTCTTGGAAGCTAGGGCTGCTGAACCATGCCAAGGGAATCTTGCTGATGCATGTCCTCCCATGCCTAAGGAAGAGCTGTGCAACCCCAACCTACTCATCCTGACCCAGAGCAGCCTGGGATGAGGTGAAGGGTGTGGTAAGCGGGACCCTCTGATTCTCACAGAGCAGCATGCAGACTCTGAGGGCAATTTCTCCCTGAGGTGAACTCTTCCTACATCTGCTGCTGGGAGTATGTCTGTGAAGCAGCCACTCCAGTTTCTCTGCACATAGGCTCTACACAGCTCAACCCACAAAAGAGCAAGGTGGTGGGGCTTGCGGAGGGATCTCCTTTCAACGATGTCCTGTGGGTTTTTGTGGAACCCAAGGTGTGCAAGGTGTGATATCTGTCTCTGGGACACCCTAGTGTCTACCGAGTTCCAGCTCCTGTTTTATACTTGAAAGGTATAATGTTGTGTGGAGAAGTGGATGTTCTTGGCGGTATGAATGTGTCCTGACTGGGGAACTAGCTCAACTAAGTTTTCATTTCCATTGTGATCCAGAAGAGACTCTTGGAAATGTAGATGGAAATGCACATTTCTCTCTAAACCTGAGAACATTATTCCCACACCCAGTCTTGCGATCAGCCTGCACAGCGAGATGAAACTCTGTCCTACCTTAGCAGGAGGTGCATATGTAGATCTCACAGGAGGCTGGTGGGGGCCTCTCTCTCCTCTTCCATGACCCTGGAAGAAGTGGCATCTCCAGCATGGGATTCTCTCAGGTGAATGTCCCCTTGACATGGTTTGAGAACAAGGTAACTGCCCTTTTGGCAGCTTGGGCTGACTCTGAGTGATTCTTAACAGATTCCATTTTTAAGAAATCTAGTTAAAGACAAACGCTGGAGTAGAAGTCAATGGAAGTTGGAAGCATCTAGCTTCCAGCCAAGAGAAGCCTTCTTTAAAACTATTGGTTCTGTTTGTGTCTTAGCTCTTCAACCATTTCACTGTAAATGGCTCTTGGCTTTTGATAGGTGGGATACACATTTCCTCTGTTGGGTCATTTGAACTCACTCTGACACGTGTCAGGGGTGTCTCAGGGTCTGCACTTGTACTGCAACTTGCATTGCTTTGGATTGATCTCACTGGGGTAAGGGGAATGAAGACACATGTACCAAAATATAGGATGGGGTGGGCAATGTTCTTTAGTAGGGATATTCCTGCAGCCTGGAAATTCAGTGAATTTCATACATACTGCTGAGAGAAGAGGCAAGTTTTTATATATGTTGCAGATTAGTTAATCTCACTAGGAGATTTTGTAGGCTTAGATTTTTCAAAGTCTACTTTTAATAAGGGTTCTCAAATGCTTTAAATTCCCTTTTAGACCACAGTCCAAAGGTATAGGAGAAAAGATGGTAAAGAGGACAAGGGGCTGTGGACCTGTTTAGAAGTAATTCTTTGGGGCAATTGCAATCTCTGTTGTAAGGATACCAGCAGTCTAGTTCAGTAGTGTCAGGATACCAAACACAAATCAGCAGCAGTGGCACAATCCAGCAGAAACCACTAGGTCTCCACAGGTCAGCTGGAGTTACCAGAACCAGCCAGGATGCCAGGAGAAGTTCTCTACTGTGCCTCTCTCAACAAAGCAAAGAACAAAGCAAAGATGTGAGACCAACGAAGCATTGCAAAGCTAGCTATGCAAGTGCACCATTACTGTCTGTTGAGTCCAATTTATACTCTCTCCAAACATCACATGTCCTCCCTTAGGTCTTGTCTCAGAAAATACCACGTGAGTCTGCATTACACAACATAACCAGAAACTTCCACTTCAAGGTCTTTATAGGGGAACAGTCTCAGGCTGCAGTCATTGGTGAAGGGGAAGCCCTAGTTGATACATTCTCCAATACTGTTAACATCCATATTCCCATAGGGGAAAGCCTTGCCATTACTGTGAGCCTGAGAGTAAGGAAGGGCTTGCTGCTCCCACAAGTTTAAGGCATTGACATGTTTGACATGACCATGCTCATGTCAATAATACACACCCACTTAGAACTCTTCCCACATCTGCCTTCTGTTTACAGTTACATGGGGGTGGAGCATGGACTCAGCCTTCTGTGTCCCTTGCCAGCCCCCTTACTCAGTACCACTTACCCCCACAAAAGCTACTTTACCTGTATCTTCACTTCGTCAAAACAAATAAGCCAAAACAGGACAGCAAACAGACAAAATCACTGGATCTCTCAGCTGAATTTCCAGCATGAAGGTTAGTGCTAATAGTCAACCCCTCCAAGCTCCTGCTGCTGTGACATCCCTGTCAGGAGCTAAATAGGCCCTTTCTCCAGTAAGTGACTGTCATCCCAGTATTTTCTTCAGCACAGGAAAAACTAAGACACCCAGCTTCACTGAGTCAAAACAACAGAAACCTCCTTCAAACTGAACTTCTATTTAAATGAGAAACAACTCACATCCCTCTACATGAGTTTCCCTTATTTTTTATTTATTTATTTATTTATTTTTCTGAGACAGAGTTTCTCTATATAGCCCTGGCTGTCCTGGAACTCACTCTGTAGACCAGGCTGGCCTCAAACTCAGAAAGCCGCCTGCCTCTGCCTCCCAAGTGCTGGGATTAAAGGTGTGCGCCACCACCGCGCAGCATGAGTTTCCCTTCTCCTTCCCTTCTCCTTCCCTTCTCCTTCCCTTCCCTTCCCTTCCCTTCCTTTCCCTTTCCTTACATCCCTCCCTCTGTCTCTCCCTCCTTTCCTTCCTTCCTTCCTTCCTGTTGTATGATTTTTCCTAGAAAGATAGGAAGATATCTGTATTCACCCCAGATAAGTCTCCCACCAAAGGCAGAGTCCTGCCAAGTGTAACTTGGAGAACCAGTACATTTATTGGGGTTACTTGCATGGGGACACATAAGCAGGGGTAACTCATATGACCATGTTATCAGAAAATCCATCCCAGTATGGGTGATTACTTACAAAAGTTGAATCCCTAGGGCTCCCTGATCAATTTGCAGGCATCTTTACTGAAGACTCTCCTCTCCCCAGCATTTTTTATTGCTTATGTAAACTCCAGGAGAGGCTTGGAGTCTTGTAATTTCTTGTGAATTCCATGAGCTCCCACCACCCCAGCTTTTCTCCAAGAGGGAATGTTTGCTTTGGGAGGAAATAGCTGCACACACTTCTTGCTTGGAGTTTTCTTCTATTTTCCTGGAAGTGAAGGTGAGATCACTGGTTTGAGATTTCCTTCTGTTTCAATCTAAGGACTCAGCGTTAAAAAAAAATCTCCCTGTGTACGTTGCCTTAGCGGCATTCCACACATCAATTTGTTGTGTTTTTGTTTTAAATCCATTAAAAATAGTTTGTGATTTCCCTTGTGACTCCTCTTTGACTCATGAGTTCTTACAGTGTATTGTTTAATTTGGCATTTGGACATTTTTCAGATTATGTTTCTGTTACTGATTTATACTTTAATTCTATTTGGGTCAGAGAATACACTACATGGTTTTAATTTTCTTACATGGTTGGACTTTTGTTTTCAGACTGAATGTGGCCTGTTTTCATGAGTGTTTAATCTTGAAAGAGTGTATTCTATGGCCTCTAAGAGGAATGCCTTTTAAAGGGCAGTTAAGAGTGAACTGGGTAATGGTGTGGCTTAGGGAGACAGTGTCCTTGCTGATGAGCAGTTTGCTTGTGTTTTTGTTGAGATGACGTATCGCTGCATAGGTCTGGCTGCCCTGGAATACCCATGTAGATCAAGCTGGTCCCATGCTACAGGTAGTCCTGCTACCTCAGCTTCCCAAACATTGGGATCACAGGTGTGAGACACCCTATGTGTCTTCCGTTACTCAGAGGACTGCTGACATCACCAACACGTTCACTGGGGTTTGGCGGTTCCAGTCCTCTGCTTTGTGTCTTTGGACCTGTAAACTACATGTGTGAGCACTCAGGACTGCTGTCTTCTGGGTGAGTTGGCTCTCTGTCCACACTACATCCCTCTCCATCCCTGGTGGTGTTCCCTTCCCAAAGCCTACCTCTGCTCTCCACGTAGCCGCTCCAGCTTCTTTCTCTGGATTGCCAGCTTTCCCTGTGTCTTTCCCAGAGTTTTGCTTTTCAGCATATGTGCACGAGCACTTTTATAGTAAGCTGGGCTTTTTACAGACTGCACGTGTTTTGGTTAGGCTTTTGATGCAGTTTGATTGTCTTTTAATTGTTTTTAGAGCATCTTTTAAGCTGAAGAGATGGTTAAGAGCATGTATTGCTTTTGCAGAGGACCTGAATTGAATTTCTAGTGCCCAGGTTAGGTGGCTCACAATTGCCTATAACTCCAGTTCTAGGGGATGCTTGCACTCATGCATGTGTGTGCGAGCGCATGTGCACACACACACACACACACACTCACACACGTAATAAAAGTAAAACGACCTTTTAAAAAACACTATTTGTATGTAGTATAATTATTTATCGTGCAGAATTTCACATACTCTCCTGCTGTCGGTTGGTTGGTTGGATTTAATTGCAACATGTTTCCTTGAAGATTCCACCTCCATTTTTTCATGGACACTCCTGCTGCCTTTCCACCCTAATTTCTCAGACTAATTACCCAGATTATGGACTACCCATACTCTCTTGTCAAAATGACTAATTTGGATAGCTTTTGTCTCCCATTGAACTGCAGGTCCTCCAGCCTGGAGGCTTTGCTGTAGTGTCTGCTGGATCATCAGCGGAAAGGAGAGATCTACAGACGTTTCCTCCCCAAGGAGAGTGACCTTACACTGAATTCCTCACTCTCAGTGCAGATATCATGCGAAGGGGGGAGGGGCACAATCATGTGGCTGGCACAAAATGCCAAATCAGTTTCCTCTTCACTGGGATAAAATACCTTACAAAAGCAGATTGAGGAAGAGATAGATGGTTTACTTGACTTATCCCCTAAGTTTAGGAGTTCCAGTTCTTGCCATGGAGAAGGCATTGTAAGGAGCTCTAGCTTAGGGGGACAGGAGTGTGAAGTGGCTGGTCACGTTACACCTAAAGTCAGAAAGCCAAGAGATACAGATGTTGGTCCTCATGTGTTTTCGGTCATGTCTAGTATTGTTCCAGTGATGGATATGACTGGGGCAGCAAGGTAATAAAGAAAAGATGGACAGATGGACACATAGAGACAGAAGGCTGGGGTTTGTTGGTCTAGGCTCTCAGAGGGAGACATTGCAGCACCATGGAAGCACAGTGTGTTTATTATATCGATTTGATCGTTAAAGACAGGGTTATTGCATGCAGCTGAATGCAGAGGCTTAGTTATTACATACAGATAAACAAGGAGACAGGGGTTATGGTATACAGTTGGATCAAGAAGACAGGGTTGGCCAATCTTTGTAGGAAAAGTCTCTGTAGGTGAATAGTCTTCAGGCTGTAAATATCCAGGGAGAGAAAGACATGGCAATCCTTTTCTGCATACACTACCAATATCCATACTCTGATTCCTGCAGGAGACTTTGCCATGTTTCCTCGGAGCCTCGCCTAAAGGTGAGGCTTTGCCATTTCTCCCCAGGTCTGAGGCTCTGGGGTCCTTGGCATGTGCTGCTCACTCAGGCCTTCCTCTGTTCTTTGCAGTGTTCTCCATCTTATTTGGTCCAGGACACAGCCTATGGGAGGCTGCTGTCCTTCCCTCCTCCTTTGAACCTCTCTGAAAATGTCTTCACAGACATGTCTGTCTAGCTAGTCTTTATTGCAAGGGTCAGCTTGCACTTCCATTTCTGCCCTGGCTGTTGTCCATCTTTAAACCAATAGAGCTAAGTCCAAACTAGGAACCAACAAGGCAGCAGGGCGATACCTAGAGGTACAAAACCTCTTGGCAACTGCCTGGTGCAGACTCACACTTGACTCCCAACTTGGATGGGGAGCATAAGAACTGATGAGAATAGTCACTAGAGGCCTCGGCAGGATTCTACCTCATGGTGTGTTTCTAAGTTATTTCACTACGAATACTTTCTTCCCTCTGCAAATGTGTCTCTGTGCCAACATGGTTTGCTCTGCCTTGTTTACCCCTAATTTTCCAGTGCGCTTCAGCTGCTGGGGAGTCCAGATTTTTCCATGTGCCTGAAAGAAAATTGCTCTGTCATGTCACATTAACAGTAGCGGAACATTCTGCCTGAGGCCTGCCTAGCCCTGCTGCTGGGCTGACCCACGTGCAGGAAATCACCTCCCACTTTCTAAAGTGTTCTTGATTTCTTGATTTGGCCATTTGTCAGGTTTCTGTCATCAGGATCCCTGGGGGAACTATCCCTTGGGATGAACAGAGCCTTGGAGGGAATAGACTGTTTATCTATCACTGGGAAACATGACTAGCTCGTTACAAAATGTGAGATTGGAATTGAAAATGCGTGAGATTGGAATTGAAAACTGCTCTTGGATGAAGTTCTGCTTTTGAGACGTCAACTTCTGGGGTGTAGGGGAGATGCACGCTTATGGGGAAGTGCTTTGAGATGAAGCTCCTTCTGCAGCTTGTTACAGAAACTGAATGAGGGCACAGAAACTTTGGCATGCTTGACTATTCAGATCCACATGTCTATGGAAAGTATTAATAACCCCAAAATAGTTGGGAAATGGCTAAATATTTTTAAATGAAAAGTGTAGCAAACGAGACTTACCTGCATCCAGTTCCTCAGTGGGTGTTTGACACAGCTCCTGGAGGGAATTTGTGGCCATTCTTACAGGGAAAGCCCACAGACAGGCAATGTGTTTCTTGACACTTCCTAGGTTTGAATGTTGTGTTTATGTGTATATGCAAATGTGTGTACACATGTGGCCCAGGAGGATCCTTAAGCCTGGTGCCTAAGGCTGATAGTCTGAAGTTCGGTCCTCTCTGGGCATTCATGGAGTCTCAGGGGCATCAGACTGTCTTCATTGGTCCTCCAAATCTGATGTGAGTTTGCCCCTGTGCCAACGACCTCCCTATTTTGATTGGTGCCACCCACAGAAAATTCCAGTTTGAAGAGAGGCGGAAGAACTTGCTTTGGCAGGCTCACAGGTGGCTTTTCATTAGGCTGATGCATCACAGTCCATGAAATACCGAAGGGAAACATGGGCTGCCATTTCTCTTGGAAGTAGTCATAGAATTCACAGAGGAGCAGAAGCTGCTGTGGTCCCTGGCAGCTGCACTGGGCATCTCACAGCATCTCTGGGAGATGGGATCCATGAGCCAGCTTTTCACATGCTGCCGATACCAATGGAGTGGCCTCCTGGCTCTCCACCTCTTACAGAACTGAGGATAAACAGCAGCTGAGTGACTGTCATGAAGAGCTGGTCCTCTGGAGGGAGAGCACTGAAACCCTCCAGCTGTTTCCAAGCATGAAACAGCCTCCCCAAGGAGACAGCGACCTAAATGGAGAGGATTAGGATGCATTAAAAGACTCATTAAATGTCTCCTTCATAAAAGCAGAAGTGTGAGCAGGGATGAGGGAGCCAAGCATGGAAACAGCTTGAGAGATGTTAGAGAAACAGAGCCTAAAGGCATCTTTTTTTGTCAGGTCCCTGTCTTTGTCAAATACTAGCCTGGATAAGTCTGCTGGCCAGCCAGGGAAGCTGTGGGCTTTGATATGTGTTTACTGAGTGGGTTTAAATGAATGAGGTCATGGCCACCAGGTGTTAGGACTCATGTGAGCATGGGGCTAAACAATTGTTCCAACATGGCACTGAAGCAGATCTGTCTTTTCAAGTGCTCCAGATCATGTAAGTTTTCCCAAATTTTGCACATCATAGGGCCTTTATTTTACATGGGGGGGAGTTGCCACCAATGACCAAGAATCTTGCTATGCTCACTGTCTGAAGGAAATAAACAGATGACATCTTGGAGGAAGAGACTCATTGGATAGTTATGTAGGTTGTCTCAGCCTGCAGGCTTGGTGTCTTTGTTTGTTTTTCACTGCTATAAAGACACCATATCATGAATGCTTACCTAGGTGTGGTGGTGTGAATATGCTTGGCCCATGGGAAGTGGCACTATTAGGAGGCGTGGCCTAGTTGGAGGAAGTGCATCACTGTGGGGGTGGGCTTTGAGGTCCTGTGCTCAAGCTTCACCCAGTGCAGAAGAGACCCTCCTCCTGCCTGCCTGCCGAAGACAGTCTCTTCTGGCTGTCTTCAGATCAAGATGTAGAACTCTGCCCACAACACCCAGAGGAAGCTCCACTCCCAGGCGCTCTGACATACCCAGGATCGAGGTGAGCAGGAACCAACATCTGTCCCAACACTGGGAGTAACTGGGACCAGCTTGACCAGGCACACAAGAACTCCGTCACCCCAGTGACTCAGGTTCCTTCCCGTCTGTCTGGGTTAGTGTTCTGAGCAGACCTGGGGCACAAGCTCTGCAGCCAGTCCCACAACACACAGATAAAGCCACACTCCCAGGTGATCTAACAATCCCAGGATCCCAGGATCCCAGAATCACAGGATCACATAGACAGCTTGACTCTGAGGAGTTCTAACACAACCAGGATCACAGGAAGGAC
>NW_022196904.1:126920844-126979647 GCF_008632895.1 Mastomys coucha
AGAAAACAAGATATTCCATGACAAATCAAAATTTACACAATATCTTTCCACAAATCCAGCCCTACAAATGATAATAGATGGAGAGCATCAATATAAGGAGCAAAACTACACCCTAGAAGAAGCAAGAAAGTAATCTTTCAACAAATCCACACAAACCTAATTCCACCTCTTACAACAAAAACAACAGGAAGTGACAATTATTTTTAATATATTAATTTGAAAATTAATATGATCAACATATCCTAATCAATTGAAATCCAATAATATGAGGAATTGGAAATTTGTTGATTGTCATCCAATAATCTCTCTAATTTGGTAATTGTAGAAATAGGTCTAACATTGTACAACCTATATACACTGTCAGATTGTTTGTTTGTGACAGTGTCTTGCTGTGTACAACATAAGGGTCTTAAAATATTGCTTCTCCTATCTCAGCCTCTCTATATGTAGTATTGTTTATTTTATGTTTTTACACCATACTATGGTTTTCAGAACAGCTTATATATTTCAAAAGTATTTATATACTCAAAAGAAACATATGATTAACTAGGGAGGTGGCTTGTAAGAGAACAACAAAGTGAGACTGAATGCTTTGCTTGACATTTGTAACTCTTGTATCAAGTTTGAAGAAGAGGACTTTATAAGTTATTCTTTCTCTGAGATGAATGCTTTTCCAAATTATCACAGCTAATGAACCAAATTGTTACCCTCACTTAAAGTCTGTACCACCCTTCAAGCAGAACCATTGTTCATTGAAACAGTTGGTGAATGACTTTATGGACTGACCATCTTAATACCTACACCATTTCTTAAATGAATGTAACCTGTTCTCTGTGGGCTGAGAATGAAGTCACTCACTCAAGTCAAATAGCTTTGACCATAGCAGGAAGTCTGTATCCAAAAATCGAGCCTACAATTCATTTCTTGGTGCAGCAGAACTATCAACTCTCAGCTTAGCTACGATGGAGGTAAAATCCTTTGGTGATGTGAGAGTCATTGAAATACAGCCTTATTACAATGAAACCCAATGTCTAAAAATTGTTCTTATTTTGGGCTTGTACCACAGTAAGACCCAAGATTTTAAACTCTACTAAATACAAAACAAACAAAAAGACTTTATATACTCATGTTCATTTAAGAAAATACTAGTAGTGATGTATTATTTAAGTATACAGCTAATATGTTTGGAGTTATTTAAAATTTATATTGAAAAAATGTATTTTCACTATTGCTGTAGACAAGCATCTACATAAGACTGTTAAATCGATTGTTGTTTTATATCAAACAACTTTTATAATACTTATTTTTATTTTTATAATATTTTATAAATTTTAAGGAATACAACAAAAAATATATTATAGGTATTGAAGGGGGGGTCTATGGGAGGAGCGGTGGTACAAAAGGGGAACTAGAATGTGATTCAATTCTATTTAATTAAAATATGTTTTTAAATGTTAACAAATTCAGATAAATTGAAATCATGTAACTTTTGTGATAATTCAATAAAAGTTAAAAAAAAACAAACAAAATAACAACAACAAAAAAAAGGTATAGAACTCTTGCCTCCTCCAGCACCAAGTCTGCCTGCACAATGTCATTAATGGACTGAACCTCTGAACCAATAAAATGTTTTCCTTTTTAAGAGTTACCTTGGTCATGTCTATACACAGCAATGAAACCCAAACTAAGACACAAAGCCTGCAGGCTGAGACAACCTACATCTATCCAATGAGTCTCCTTCTCCAAGATGTCATCTGTTTATTTCCTTCGGACAGGGAGCATAGCAAGATTCTTGGTCATTGGTGGCAACTCCCCCCATGTAAAATAAAGGGCCTATGATGTGCAAAATTTGGGAAAACCTAGATGTTCTGGAGACCTAGAAAGGACAGATTTGCTTCAGTGCCATGTTGGAACAACACCTGAGGTCCAATTGCTCAGTTCCATGCCTACATGAGTCCTGCCTCAACTTCTGGATTCGAATACTGCATTTGGTAGTTGTAGCCAGACTCACTGGAGGCATTCAACTATTTCCAGTCTTGCAGTAGGGAAAGATCAGGGTAACCTGGGACATGGTCTGATTGCCAGAAGAGAAAGTTCTTTCTTGAGTGGTAGGCACGGTATGGATGGAATAGAGTCAGCCAGTGGGCATGTTTGCTGGCTGCAATGTCAAAATACTCATGGTGTTAAAGAAGTCAGCTGAGTCTGCAAAGTGTCCTGAGTTCAACATGACCTTTGAAAGTGTTAACAAGGGGTGTACACAGCAGCAGCAAACAGGGTGATTAATAGGATGCTCTTGCTTTGAAGGTTGTGTAAGTTAGGAGGGTGTCCAGGTTCTTCAACTTCATTCCTGTCTCTGAAGTGCCCATATGTGCTTGGTTTTGTACAATCAGGAGAGGGGGCCTGTAGGAAAGATTGAGAGGACCCGCTCAGACGAAGCGGGATGCCCTTGAACATAGAGATGTTTCATGTCATCAAGAAGGGACTAAAGTGAGTGCTGTGAACAAGGACTCCTGGGAAGAAGCTGCATCTGCAAAGGCTTATTACCAGATTAAAGCTTGGATGGCTTTGGAGATGATGGGATGTTGCAGGTCCAGAGCCTCAATATAACCACGCTGGGCTACCTTTAGCCCCCTAAATATCCATTTCTTGCCTTGCTCTATGACAGACAGAGACTTAACATTCGCACATGTGTGCACACACAATTAATACAATGGTAGATAAATACAGCCTATTATGGGTAACTGGTACACAGAACATGCATCTATCTCTGCCTACCTAATAAGCCAAGTCTCACTGGAAGCTCTGACCCCTGTGAGAGGACCTCTCACCCCCTAACTGGGTACTAGACTTCTTGAACATCCAACAAATCGTACAAGGAAGGGCTGATACACATGCAGGTGAGTCTCAACACCATCTCTGGTCCCAGGATCAGGTTGTTCAAGACCGACAGAGTTGGGGCTTTGGGTACTTATGTGGGTGAAAGGGGGCGAGGATAGAGGTGCATACTACATAAGATGCTTCTGGCCAGCAAGGTTTTCCGTTGAGAAGAGATGTCTTTTTAGGTAAACTAAGCTATCTTGAGAGAGAACAGCCAGTGGCTGTACAGATAAAAGGAGGAAGAACACCCTCACCCTAAGTTAGAGAAATCTTGGCTCTGGAACAAGTCCTGAAGCACCAGGACTGGTGCTCTGTTTAAAGAAGAGATTCTGTCTCCACTGATTGTTAACTGGTTACTCTGTTCTCAAAAATTCCACCTCAGAAGATGCACCAAACTCTCTGTAGAGGAGATTCTTCACAGGTGGAGGAAGGAGTTCAGATAAGCTGGGCCAAAGACAGTCTGGGAGTAGGCAGTAAGTTCTGGGTCTGGATTTCATCCAAGTCTGTAATGGCAAAGACATTATTTTCTCATACTTCAGAGTGGAATCTTTATACATTTATTGTACAGCATAGTGGGAATAATACCTTGACTATTTGGGGGACTATTTAATATGTATTAATATTTTTCAGGCTTAAATGTAATTTCTCATGAAACGATGCAGCGGCCCCATGCAGTTGAGGCTTGCCTGGCCCTTCTCTCCTCAACCTTGGAGGTTGTGAGCTATTTTTAAGTGAATGTTTACTTGGCACCAGTAAACATGTTGTTCTCATTAATTAAGCCCCAACCACTGCCTCTGGACCTGTCTCACTCATAAATTACCAATTTTTGGATTCTGAAATACATAAACAGAGACTAATTATCGAGCAATATTAAAATGCGTACTTAGTAGGGGAACGGTCATTATTTCTCCGTCATTATTGTCCTAGCTATTAGGTCCTTCATGGTTTGAGAAATATGATTAAGCCTTGGCTCTGTGGGGGAAAAAGGAATTGCTGTCCACCTCAGCCTCATTACAGTCATGCATTTGAAGCTCCTCCATTGGTTTTCCTGGAAGGTATGTCTGGCCATTTGCTTGGTCAGTTTTGCATGCCTTTTTTTTCTATCCAGCTCTTTCCTTCCACCCCTGCTAACAAGCAGTGCAGTGAACAAGGGTGGTCAGGGAAGAATTGTAGAGCATGAGGAATCCAGTCCGTGAATGCCCCACCTGAAGGTTGCTGCTTGTTAGCAGGGGCTCAGTCTACCATTATGGATGGGGTCTCCATGAAAGGCCTCCCAGCCTCTGAGAAGGCCATCCATCTCTCTTCAGGCTCCTCTCACCCACTGGGCAGATATGCTTCCAAGCTCTGAGGAATTAGCTTCTACACAACATGCCTCTTTCCTCAGACTGTCCATGGCCTACCAGCCATTGTGCTTACTGTACCCAGAGGCATGGCCCTCTAATGCCCCAACTGAGGAATCCTCCACAGCTTCTCTTCTCTTCCTTTTTCATATTCAAAAGAATATAGAGAACCTTGGCAGGGAGCCATCTTCTTTGGTTTGATCTGAAACTCCTTTGGTGAAATTAGTGTTGGCAGCATCCCTTCCCAGGTTTGTTTTGGCTCTAGCACCTTTTGGAGTTCATTCACAAAAAGGAAACCCAGGGTCAAGTTCACCTGAAACATGGCCCCTCTGTCGTTTGCCGTGGAGCATCCTACTTGTTCAATGGGACCTTGTCCAGGTAGTACTCTCACTGTGGGTTCAGTGGGGGATACAGCTTTTCCTGTAAGTGGTATTTTAAAGAATTATCTTTGCAATAACTGAGATGTTTCCAAAGTTTCAGAAATGTATACACACTTTCAATACTTCCCATGAACTTATTTTCTGTAGTGTGCTTCCATCAGGAATTCTGGGTGCTCAGGGGACTGAATAGCATCAAAAGTGGGGAGCTTGTGGAGTTTAAAGTTGGCAGCTGATATTGCATGGGGACTTGGGAATCCTAACTCAGGTCCAGTTTTTGCCCATGTCTGCCACTCTGAGATGACATTTAGCTAAGTGTCCTCCATGGACCCTGGAGAGGAGCACCCACTGGTCAGCTCTGAGAGGTCAGTGGTGTTCCACTCTCATCCATCCTCTTTGGCTGGCTTAGAGCTGGCTATTCTGATTTTTTGCTGGGTTAGCCTTAGGGTTCTGAGTCTTGAGGAGGAAAATCAGGAGTTGAATGGGAATAAGTAATACAGTCAAACTCTGAGCAAATAGGTACTCGTGCTTGGTGACCACTGACCCACCAATGAGAACCAAGTGTGGGTATCATCAGCAAGTCTTCCTTCCTGCCATCACATCGCTAGTCCCAGCGGTTCCTACTTCTGCTTTGCCGTCATTGACCAAGTCCTCCTGAGTCTTTCTGTGCTCTCTTGTTCCTTCCAGTTTATCTGCCCTTGCTCCATTCCTAAAGGGACCCAGTACAGGTCCCTTGTCTCAGTTTCTTTGACTGCTATAATGAAGCACCAGATTGAAAAACTTCTAAGTGACAAGATTTCTTTCTAAGTTATAGAGGCCAGAAATCTGAGATTAGGGTATTGCCTGTGTGGTGCTGGTGTGACCCTTTTCCAGATGCACACAAACTGCCTCCTCCTTGTTGCCTTGTGAGGGAAAAGATGAAGGAGCTCTCTGAAGTTTCTTTAGTCAGGTCACTGATTCCACTTGTGAGGACTTACCTCCCTAAGGGTTCTTCCTGATAGTGTCACCTTAGGTCTGGAGGACCTCACCTAAGCATTGGGTTACTGCACACTTTTCTGTAGTGTTCCCTGTTGCTCTGTGGCTTCATCCCTTTTTCTTATCTCCCCTACTTTCTCAAAGGGAGAAACAGTGAGCATGGTACTGACTACTCAGACAGCATCTGTGGTCCTTAGGATGGATCAGTCTCTCTTCTGAGAGTGGAATGAGAACCAGCTCTGGTTCTCCTTTGGCTTCTCCTTTGGAAGGCTGGTGTTGCTAAGAAAACAGAGCAAACCTTTCTGTACTGTCTGAACAGAGCACCCCCAGAGCAAGGGGTTTTAAGGCCACCAAGCAGGGCTCCCCAAGAACCTTGATCTAAGACCAAGACTTCAGAATATCAGCTCCACTGGATTGCTTGCTTACTTGGAATCAGAGCCATGGTAGGGGTAATAACCAAGGAAGCCCCAATGCCTACCTCACACATGGGACTGTACCCAGAGTTGATGTTTATTAACAATGGGAGGGACAGATACACAGCCAGATCTCAGAGGACAAGGAAGCATGCAGAATCTGCCTGGAACAGGTATGTGCTTTCCTATCCTTTTCCCACCTCAAGAAGAGGTGTCAAGGACTCACTCTTCCTCCTACAACACAAATGCAGCCAGAGGGTGAGCCTTATTTTTATTTTAGAAAGATAGAAAGAGTCTCATTTGGTCGCCCAGGCTAGCCTCTAACTAAGAGCAGTTCTGCCTTAGTTTTGCAAGTGTTGAGATTACAGATGTAAGCTACTGGACTGGGTTCATGCTGAGGTTTTCATTGGGGCTAGTCTCCTAGGTCCCTCTGCCTGGGGCATGCCAGAGTGTGACCAGCTGACAATAATGGATAGTAAACAAAGCGTCATGGAGTTCCAGTGTCAGAGATACAGATCCCATCTGGAGGTTTGGTACAAGCACACTGCTGAAACCTCATGTCACCAAAAGATGAGCATAATCCCCTAAATCCTTTAATCAAGAGTGGTGAAGATCTATCTGCTCTGTGTTGGCAGAGGTGCAGGTGCTGAGCCTCATAACTGTACACTGGCATGCATGCCACCCTGCTGGACCCTTCCTTCTTCCATGCATAAAACTGGCCACTGTCAGCATGCTTAATCATGAGAAAAAAAAATAAAAGTGAACAACAATTGATTCAGTACAGTCAGGGTTGTTAGAGTATTCGGAGTTAGCGGACTGGTTGAATATTTTAAGGAAAAATCACAAATTTAAGATGCATATTTATTTTCTTCATTATGGCCCCTGCTGAAGTCACATTATCCTCCTGTGGTGAACCTGTCAATCACTATTCACCATCTCCCATATCAATGATGATAGCTCTAGTCCTGAGGCATAGGGGGGCAGGGACAGTGCTTGTTTCCCTGGAGAGCAAAGTGGTAGTTTAGGGCAACATGGTTTTGGATATGAGCTCCTGTTTGGGCCAGCTTTGAAGCCTCAGCCATCCCTGGGAGGTAGTTAAGCTTGCAGACTCCATGGAGAACTTGCTGGGCTGACTGAAGCGAGGCCAAAAGGATAGATGTACCCTTCATCAGGGGTACCAGGGCTTTGTTCAACAATAAAGTGGTAGGGACTGCAACCCCATTATTCATTTGTCTAGGTAGAGGCAGGGGCTTCTTTGAGCACTGGCCTATCAGCAGCAGCAGATGATATCTAGTCGCAGGCCCAGTTCAGAGGCTCTTTTATGTGATGGCTTTGAGTTTCTCTTGAACACAACTCACTTTAAGATTGAGAGGCTATGGAAGGGTTTTTTGTTTTTGTTTGTTTGTTTGTTTGTTTGTTTTGTTTTCAACATAAGGTTTCTCTGTATAGCCCTGGCTGTCCTGGAGCTCACATTGTAGACCAGGCTGGCTTCGAACTCAGAAATCCGCCTGCCTCTGCCTCCCAAGTGCTGGGATTAAAGGCAGGCGCCAGCACTGCCCTGCTGGGAGTTTTTAAATGTAAGGGTGATTTCAGGTGAGCTTGAGAAAGAAGAGATGGTATCTTCAAGGGACACATCACACCTCAAACTGCTGGTGACATTAGATGGTGATAGGACTCATCCAAGGACGGGTGTGGGGGTGGGAAGAATGGATAGGAGGGTGAGAAGGAAGTCACAGTCTGGTGGCTCAGGGTGATGCCTCAGCGTTTGGAAGGATCTTCCAGATGGCAGATGGCATCTCATCACTGGGTGACATTGTTGGAGCTGTTATCCCTTTGTGATTCAGGTACTCTGAGTACCATGTGGGCATTTCAAAGTCAACTTTAGTAAGAACAGCATTTAACTGTAAGCTGCTGGAGGATCACTGTGGGCTGAGCTGTACCAGTGAACCCATTAAGAACTTAAAGATTCATTTTCATTTTGACTGCTAGTTAGTAAACATTATCTTTATATCAGCCTGGAAAAATAATGTGAGTGATGGGAACTATTTAATTTATTTTTGGTTAATTGTAAAGCTTTAATTATGGCAATTCTTTTCATCTCAAGTAGTCTTTTTAACAGGTTTGAAGCAAGTTACTTCTGGGGTCTGATTTGTGGAAAGAATTCTTACTGGGTCCCAGAGAGAGAAGTACTGTTAGCCCCTGGGCAATTGTGGGTGTGGGAGAAGGAAGGCAGGAGAAGATGAGCTAGGTAGATTGGGAATTCTAACTGACCTGTTGAGACACAATCTTGTAACAGAGAGATGCTATTCATTTGTTCATTCATTTGCTCACTAATTCATTCATTCCTGGATGAACACTGGTTGAGGCTAAGTAGAGTTTTGGTCTATTGAATCTCCCATAATCACTGGCTGGCCATTTGGTCCTTTGTTCCCCACTTGCCTCCTCTGAGTTTCATCTCAAGCGTGGCTATCAGATTAAGTCAGTGTGGGTTTAGGTTGATGGATGAAAGAGCCAGGGTTTGTCTTTGCGGTGACCGGGACCACAATTCTGATTCTGGGGCTTCCAAGCTGTGTGATCATGAGCAAGTCATAGAAACTCACAGAATTTCATTTGCAATAAGCAGCTCATCGGAGGGTGATTGGTCTAGGTGGAGGACCCTCAGCCAAAGCCTTTCTCCTCAACCCTCTTGGAGTTGTCCGTCACAGCTCTTGACTGCTTTGTTGGAGTGGATTGTCTGGGTGGAAAGTCAGGAAAGCGTGCACACATCACAGGCACACGTGACACCTCAACTGTGCCTGTCGGTGGATGCTGGCTTCTTTCACCCACCTGGTTTCCTCACACATTTACAGGAGTCCCACAAGGCTGAGGAGGCAGCAAAGATTCTCTCACATCTCACTGTTTTTTGTTTTTTTTTTTTAAAAGAGTGTAGCTATAATCTCTCAGGCTTCACAACTCCTAATACATTTGTGGAATTGGGATCTAGGCCTCAGGTGACCTTCAGGGCATGAGCTAAAGGTCTTATGGTTCTCTGTCCATCTGTTTCTCACCTGGCTATCCAGTTTGATGTTAGAAAATGCTTTGTGAGCCTTTGTGCCTGAACAAATTTTGTTCCTGCCTCTCAAGAATACAATGTCGCTGATCTGTGCAGGCATGATCTCCAGTGTCTCTGGCAGGCATGACTCCAAGGTGCAGAACAGTGGAGCCCCTGGCTCATCACAGGCAGAATCCTTCTCTTTCAAGAGCATTAACAGTGCTTAATAGAAATAGTGACCAGAGCTGAAGAAATTGGAACATCTGGGAGTAAGGAGTAGACACTGTGCCTGTTGGGAGCACACTGTTAACTCAGAGCCTCTGTGATATCAGATTTACTGCCTGAAGCACTGAGGATGGGTGGAGACTATCCACATACTATACCTTGCCAGTGCTGGGCTGGCAGCCAAGCCCTGTCTGCCCCTCTTCCTCCCCCCAACTCCCGCCATGCACCTTTTTGTAGAATTGCTGTTGTGATCTTGCAGCTCTGCCAGATGTTTCTGCCTTCAGGCTCAGTTTTTCTCCTCTTGTGGGTTTGCTGGAGCTCCTGTGACTATAAGATACACTGCAGAGAACATATCAGGGCCCCATGGTGTTCCTGATCTGCTGAGTGGGTGGTCCTGCCCTTAGGATTACCCGTTAGTGTTACCCGTGTTGGCACACTTGGAGAACTCTGCCAGTTGGCACGAGGGAGAAAGTGCTTTGAAACAGCTCATGGTGTCTCAGAGAAAATGAGTACTGCTTTCTGTTGGCTGTCAGGCATGGGGCCAGGCATCTGCAGGGCCCTCATCTGTTAGAGGCCACTCTTCTTGGTTAGGCTGTTTGTATCTTTGTCTTTGCTGAGCATCCCTGCCTGTACAGGAACCACTGATGTTGGATGGAGATAGTTGCACTGAGAAGTCATGACACAGAGCCTGGGCTCCAAAGGAAGGTTCAGCCTGTGTGGGGACACAAGCAGTGGCCACTATCAGATCAGCCTGGCAGGTCACTCTGTTTTATTCTGACTTAGTGTCTGGCTTATTGTTGTTGTTGTTGTTGTTTTGCTTTGTTTTGCTTCAAAATAAGGAGTTATGTACTCCAGGATAGTCTTGAACTTGCTATGTAGCCAAAGATGGCTTTGAACTTCTGATCATCTTATCTCTACCTTCTAATTGCTGGGATTACAAGTGTGTACCACCAGTCCTGGTTTGTGTGGTGCAGGATTGGATACAGTGCTTTGCTATGCTGGGCAAGCACACAACCAAATGAGTTACATGGCTGAGGAAATGTGTGGCCTGGGCTGGTCATAACTACCTCCTGCTTCATAGAGTTTATGTAAAGCTGAATTACAGTGTGTGAGCCAACCAGAGTCAGGTGTAAGCACAGTCTCTAGGAAATTTTTCAGGAGGGCTAGCTCATAGGTACCTTTTGTTTACTTAGGATAGAAAGCAAATAGAAGGAGTTAAGGAAAGAGAGGGTGAACTCGCAATGTTTTAGGACATTGAACCTTGTGGGGGAAGGGCTGGTGTTGCTTCAAAGGCAAACCTCAGCAGACAGGCTTGCAGCCTCTTCCTGAAGTTCATTGTCCACAGGCCCCAGCCATGTTTTTAATCCCACTCACTTCTGCTCTTCTGCACACATCGGGCACTTCTTGCTTCCCAAATCCAGATTCAAGAGCATGAGGACCTGGCCAAGCTTGAGTCAGAAACCCTCAGGTCCAATCAGACTATCCAGGAGAAGTGGACAAAGCACTTGACACGGAACATAGGTATTAGCAAACACCTGAACATTTATTAACTACTGTAAGCTAATAAATACAAATACAAGTGCATTTGAATGATCATTTGGTATTTCACTTTACACCTTGAAGTTCACAGCAAACTCAAGTCTATGACTGAGTATCTGCATCTAAGCTGCAGGAGGTTGCAACTGTGGGGCATATGGTGTCTGTGACACAGTTCTGCACAAAGTTGGTACAGATGCCGTTTGAGTGGATGGAAAGTGACTGGGGACTTTGGGTCATTCTGGAAAAGTCATAAGTTTTGAGAATCCATTATGGGAAAAGAAGAACTAAGAATTTGAGTCCATGTAATCCAGACAGTGTCCCAAAGACAGAGAGAGCTGCATCCTGAATCTCTCATGTTGGTTCTGGGTAATCAAGCTCAAGCTCTTTTGCATTTGCTTTTACCTCCTTTGCTGCAGTAAAATTTTATTTTATCATTAGTCATGAGCCATAGCTGATGTGCTTTGTCAATTAATTCATTGGTTCATAATAGAACCATAGGTAACTCTGGAGCCCGTTGGACAAGCCGGCTGAGGCAGCTACAGTGGAGGTGGCTCTGTGGGCAGCCACACACCAACCCCTAAGTTCTGTGGCTCTGGTAGCCACCCTCGTAGTCTGAATGCTCATCACCCCAGGCCAGAACACACATCCTGGAGAGCTCAGGCTGTGTAAGAAGCAGCTTCCGGAGTGTAAAATTTGACAGTGGCTGTTTATTCCCTAAACATAAAAATGGGGAGGAGGTGCATTTTTTTTTTTTAAGCAACATCCAACTGGGTTGTGGATTTGCTGGATTCTGCAACTCTACACACGGAAAATTTCCAACATAGTATTTACCCAGTTCCACCCCTTTCCCATGCAGGCAAGAAGATCTGAATATCTGTGTTGGCTTGAGATTGCCAAGCTGCAAGTGTTTGCCAAACTGCATGACACTGGAGGAAGGAGACAGACACAGGGTTCCTCACTCCCAGGTTGGGGTGTGAACAGCATGATGATCATCTGATAGACTGTTGAGTTGGGTAGCCCTATGTGTGGGTTGAGTTTGGAGTGCAGGCCTGACCATGGCTACTAGCTCCCTCAGAGGACAGGTATGCCACTTTTGTCCCTATTAGTCTTATAGCGCTGTGAGAGACTCCACAAGCCATGCCTCATATTCCCTCGGCTCCTTCTCCAGAGACTGGAGACTGTTTTCCTGTAGTTGTCAAGTGGATGCATGGATTTTGGGACACAAGCCAGTTATAACAGCAGCACATGTATCTTAGGGCAGACATAGAAACTTCCAGAATAACACACTTTCCCTAATAACTTTCAAGGCCTTCAGAGCCAGAAAGCTTACCAGCCCAGTGAGCTGAGCCTTAATGATGGGCTCCTGATGGTGGAGTAATGGGCCGGAAAGGCAGGGCTATTTGGACAGCTGCTGCAGACCCTGCAAGGAAACCCGTGCTCTTAGAACATATTTGATTTTCTTTGGCACCATTGCACAGCACTTAGGAGGTCCTTTTCATTCAGCTTTATTTCAGCCTACTTACCCATGATAAGGAATGGCCACCAAATAGGTTCTGTAGTGGGAAGTTTGTTCAAAGGGAGTGAGAGATAATCCCCTAGGGGATAAGGGGCCTAGCATGGGTGGGTAAGGGGGGTAGATGTAAGGTATTCTGCACCCTCCACTATAAAAACCAGATGGGTGATTGGGGAGCAAGCCAGATATGGTGGTTTGAAAGAGAATGTTGGGAATCACCATGTGGTTTGTGGGAACTGAACTCAGGACCTCTGGAAGAGAGGTCAGTGCTCTTAACTGCTGGAGCTACCCGAAAAGCTGTTGACTGTCTATGGGATATGTCCTTCTAGTTGGGCTGCTTTGTCTGAACTCAGTGGGAGAGGATGCATTTAGCCTCTCAGACTTGATATGCCAGGGTTAGGGGATACCCCAGGGGTATCCCACCCACTCAGAGGAGAAGGGGAGGAAGTATTGTGGGAAGGATTGTGGGAGGGGGTGACTGGGGAGGCAGTGAGTGGGCTGTAAAGTGGATAAGTTAAAAAAATAGAAAAAAAGAATCTGGCGCAGTAGCATTGCCCAGGCAGAGCTCAGCTTTTGTTTCTTGGACTTTTCTTTAAGCTGATGAGCTTCACTGGCAGGTTTGTGGCACTATAGTTTTAAAATAAAAATTGGCATTTTATTGGAGAGAAAGAGAGAGAGAGAGAGAGAGAGAGAGAGAGAGAGAGAGAGAGAGAGAGAATGTTCCTTGTAGTTTTATGCATTTGAGCATTTGTCCCCAGTTGGAGGCACAGTTTGGGAAAGTTATGGAACCTTAAGGAGGTAAATAGACCTTACTAGAGCAAGTATATTTGGAGGGGAGTGGGTTTGGGGGGTTTAGAGACTGGCCCCACTTGCGCTCTCTCTCGCTCTCTCTCGCTCGCTCGCTCTCTCTCTTGCTCTCTCTCTCTCTCTCTCCCTCTCCCTCTCCCTTTCTCTCTCTCCCTCTCCCTCCCTCTCCCCCTCTCCTTCCTCTTCCCCCTCTCTCCCCCTCCTCCTCTCCCTCCTCCTCTCCCTCCTCTTGTCCCTCCTCCTTCCCCTCCCCCTCTCCCTCTCCCTCTCCCTCTCCCTCTCTCTTTTCCTCTCCCTCTCCCTCTACCCCATCTCTCTCTTTCTCTGCTTCTGATGCATGGATGGAACAGTCTGCTTCTTGATGGTCAGGCCAGCCTCATGCTCCCACTGCTTTGCTTTCCCGCTCTCCACAATGGGCTCCATTCCCTCTGGAACTGTAAGCCCAGACAAACAAACCCAGAGTCCTCTCCTAACTTGTTTTTTGCAGGGCATTTTATCATAGCAACAAAAAGGAAATTAGAGCACCAAGTATATGCCATGTGCCAAGAGAAACGTCTGAGAACATAGAATTTTCTTTAGGAGTCAAGGAACAGATTGGAAAGCTAGGCATTTGTAAAACTAGGTGCTATGCCCTCCAGCATATCTTCCAGCCCCATTTGAAGGAACAAGAATGTCTGGGGTGCAAGAGGCCTGTGTGTGTTTGTGTGTGTGTGTGTGTGTGTGTGTGTGTGTGGGTATGTGTGTGTAGGGGTGAGAGACTGAAGTCTTTAGTCATATAGGCATGGCAGGAGTAGCCATCTCTTCTCTTCCAGTAAGGGGAGGTAGTGCTGGCCCAGACCAGAGCTTATTGGATGTCTTCTATCTGTGAGTGATCTTGGAACCCGGTATTTGCAAATACCCTATGTATGTGTGCCTCACAGACTTGTGTCTGCTCCTTGTTGGGGAATTCTCATGACAAAGGTTGAATTGAGGCTGAGAAGGGCATCATCCTGCTCCTTCACCTTCCCGTTTGAGGAGAGCTCTTATGCTGGCACAGGTTAAGGAGTGAATGAGTGCAGATGCTACTTTTCTAGGGCAGAGTGGCCCTCTGATCTTGAGGGTCACATTGGCATCCCTACCAGAGATTCTTGGTCTCAGATTTCTGACACCATTGTGTCTCTCTTAGCCTCAAGTCAGTCCAGAATTGTATTCTGAGTGAGTGCTCTGGTATGCTGGTCTAGCTCATGAGATCTTTTCTTCAGAATGTCACTATATACAGACATGGTCCCCAACTTACCAGAATCAGAGTGCATTTTGGAGGAAAACTTGGACTATGGCATCTTCATGCTTATGCTGAGACAGGGTAGGCCTGACCCATGTTCCCCGGTCACTGAACTGTGGCAAAGCACTGTGCTTTCTTTTTGTTCCTTGTGTGCCATCATTTCAGAGAATGAAAGGCCCTCATGCAGTCAGAAGCCTATTTTCCCCGTTTGAGAAATTCCCTCTATTTTGAGAACATCATAATTCTTAAGTAAAAATTTATAACACTGAATTTCTGTTTTAAGTTTAACCAAAAATATTTTTTTGGGGGACTGAGTTTTCATAATATCACATTCTACTTTTTGATCTATGTGTCTACCTATGATGCCTCTGTTCTAATGAAGCTCACAGACACATGAAGGCTGGTGGGGGTGGTCTACAGCTAGCTTCTATCCCATCTGTGTGACCATTGATGACGTTGCATGGTCCCATACACTGTCTGAGGGCAGAGGAGGAGGGGAAGACTGATTGTAGAGGTCACAGTACTTGAGAGAACTTAGAAAGAAATGGGGGAGGGCTTGATGGAGAACTGGAGTGACTCTAGGCAATTTGTATGATTGATTGCGACTTTATAGATTTTATCAAATGGAAAAGGTTTACTTTCTGGATTTCTCTGTTTTGGGAATAATGGTATGTGCCCAGCAAAAATGTTCAACAATAAAGATATGCATAAGAATGTACACTAGCTACTTTGCTTGTTGCTATGACAAAACACCTTACACAAATAACTTTTAAGGAAAAAAAATGATTTGTTTTAGCTCATGGTTTCAGGGGATCGCAGTCCATCAAGAGAGAAAGGGGCTTAAGCATAGCTGTTTGCTCCATCACAGCCAGGTATGCAACAGAGGCTTGTTCCTGGGCACAGAACAAGGAACAGTGAGAGACAGGCAGAATTAGGGTTGGGCTGTACTTCAAAGGCCCACAATTGTGATCTACTTCCACTATACAAACCTCACTTCCTCAAGGCTCCACAGCCTGTCAAAATAGTGCTGTGAGCTTGGGACTGAGGCCTTGAGAACAGGAACCTACGGATGATGTTTCAGATCAAATCTTAGATATGTGGTGGCTGGCAGGATATTTGGGGGTATTTGCTGGCTAGTCTTATGCCAACTTGAAACAAACTGAGTTATCTGAAAAGATGAGAACTTCAATTGAGAAAATACCTCCATAAGATGTGCTTGTAACATATTTTCTCAGCTAGTGATTGATGGGGGAGGGGCCAGCCTAATGTGGCTGGGATCATCACTGGGCTGATGGTCCTGGGTTCTATAAGAAAGCAGACTGAGCAAGCCAGGAGAAACAGGCTAGTAAGCAGCATCCTTCCATGGCTTCTGCATCAGCTCCTGCCTCCAGGTTCCTACCCTGTTTGAGTTCCTGTCCTGACTTCCTTCAGTGATGAACACTGATGTGGAAGATTAGCCAAAGAAACCTTTTCCTCAACAAGTTTCTTTGGTCATGATGTTTTATCACAGCAAAAGTAACCATAACTAAGATAGGGCATTTGGTTAATGTTTGATGAACCTTCTCCAAAGCCTCTCTTTATTCTGCATATGATTCTTCATATGGCAGGAGGGTGGCTGGTGGTCTATCTGCTGGCTCAGGTAGCTCATCATAATGATGAAAGTGGGTTATATGATGTGTGGTATGCTGTAAAATGTGATCTAATTTAATTTTGCATGCATACAACAGAAGCAATATGTGCAAAGCTTGAGGGACTGTTGAACTTCAGATTAATGGTTCCAATTAAATGAGATCTTAGTGACATAATGGTGGCTTGGGGCTCTGACAGATAATTGTGAGAAATGGTGAGGTCAAAGTCAGTTGGCTTACATAATGTGTTTCTCCTTTTTCACATCTGACCAATTCTCTCCCAGAGAAAACAAAATCAGGAGTCCGGCAAAGTTTCTTTCTCTTTCCTATGCTTCAACTTTCATCTATGACCATGGAGCCTCACACTCATTTTGCAACTTGAATTTCTATGTTTCTCTTCTGTCCTTGTTTATGGACCCTCTCTTCATCATGGATCCTAAGGTAGACATCTCCATTCCTTGGCTATTTCATTTCCATGTATCTAGATTTGTTGTTTACCATTTAACTCCTGGAAGAACTCAGTTATCCTGTTCCTAAGCTCTCAGGAGGTTGGAACACATACCTGCCTGTAGGATGGCCCATGTTTTATTTCCCAGTGCCCACTGGAGTTTTGCCAATGGCTGTCTTTGTACATTGTCCTAGTTAGCTCCAAATGTTAACTTGACACAGCATAGAGTCATCTGAGAAGAAAGTCACAATTGCTAAGATTTAACTGTGGGTATGTTTGTGGGTGGTGGTCTTAATTATTAATCAATGCCAAAAGGTCCAGTCCACTGTGGGCATCTCCATTCCCTGGGCATATGATCCTGAGATATATAAGGAAGCTGGCTAAGCAGGGACCTGTGAATGAGCCAGTAAGCAGTGTTTCTCCATGATTTCTGCTTTTAGTTCCTGCTCTGATTTCCTTCAGTGATGGACTAACACTGACCATTTTGTTCTTTCTGTTGCTTGTGGTTAAGAGTATTTTATCACAGTAACAGAAAGGAAATAAGAACAGGTATCTTGTATGAAGATTGCCACTGCCTTTCTCTTGTTTATGCTTCCCTGAGCTCCAACAAATTTGGAGTTGTAAGGGAGGGCACAGTGAAACCACTGAACTAGACCATTCTGTAGGTAGAAAACAGTTTATTGGGAGAACAAAACGCTGAGCTGCCTCTCAGGAATATGGAGAAGCATCTTAGCTGGAAAGGGATTTATATGACAGTCAGCAGGGTGGGGGACTTTGAGCTGATGCAGTCTGTTCAGAGTAAAGGGAACTAGATTTCTTTACACGAGGTAGTTGATTTTTGGGGGTGGATAAAGGAGGTAATGCTTTTCCTGGTTAACAGAAACACACCTTATGTGATTCCTGAGGATTGCTGAGTTTGGGTTTCTGTTTACCTGCTCGGAATCCTTCTGTTTAGGACATTGCATCAATATTGCATTTGGAGGGCCAGCCTGCTTTGGACCTAACAAAAAATGTCTGCTTTGATTGTCTTAAACGTGAGTTCCTGGCTAGCTGAAGTAGATATCTCTTCCTTAGAACCTTGTAGATATGAACCCATTATTTTCTATAACAACGGTGTATGATGTACAGGGCCCTAAGTCAGCTAATTGTTCTTAGTCTTGAAGAATCCTCTATTGTCCCAGGTAGACCAAGAATTACTTCTCTGTCTCAGTGTTCTATTGATGTGAACAGACACCATGACCATGTCATTTCTCATAAAGGAAAGCATTATATTGGGGCTGGCTTACAATTTCAGAAGTTTAATTTATTGTCATCATGGTGGGGGAGAATAGCAGCATACAAGCAGACACAGTACAGAGAAATAGCTGAGTGTTCTGCATCTGGATCTGTAGGCAGCAGGAAGTGAGAGACATACTCTTCAAACAAGGCCAAACCTAGTTTAAGAAGGCCACACCTCCTAATCCTTCTCAAGTAGTGCCACTCCTTGATGACTAAGCATTCAAACATATGAGTCTATGGAAGCCATTCTTATTCAAAGTACCACAGTTTCAAAATGTTAAAATGAGTCCTTTCATCAAGGTTTGTTAGTGGCTTGTTCTCTGTGATGTTATCAAGAAACCTAGTGTGGTTCTGGGAAACCAGCTTGCTAGGCAGGATCACTGCTATCCTTATGCCCTATTATTTCTCCCTAGTGGATCCTGCTTCATCCTCTCAGCTTCCCTTTGGCAATTTCTACCTTTCCTCCTACTAATTCAGTGTTACTCATATAAAACCTTTCTCTGTGTTTTGATTCACAGCATAGCATAGTCTTAATGATTATGTTTTGGGCAAACATGTTTCCTGGAGCCTATGATTTCCATTTTCATCTTATTTTCTTGTTTTACAGTTTTGCCTTTGGATGAGTGTTCCTACTGAATTCCTGTCCCTATTACAATCTCTAAAGTATGAAGCACTCATGGGGAATGTTCTTCTGTCTCCTGGGACATATGTTCTCCGGTCTGGACTATCTGTCTTCTAAGAGGTCTACCCCTGCTTTCTCATCCTCCTTCCCTTCCTCTCTTTACTCTTCTCCTTTCTCTTACTCCAGTGGCTGCATTGGAGTCCCATGGGCTTTTGAGCTTAGCTCTGTGTGTGTGTGTGTGTGTGTGTGTGTGTGTGTACACTTGAGCAATATTATCTGAGAGTATAAGGATTTAATCAATGATGTCAGCTATAAGACCATATGGGCCCCTTTCTGAGTTGGAACATTGGCTTATAAAGGGTGAAAGAAGCCAGAGGAGATATGATATTGGTGTTCTAGCCCAGGGAGCTGTTTTCCCAGAACCATATCTAGTTTCTGGATAAAATCACAGAGAACAAGCCACGAAGCTAGTGGCAGGACCAGGGATTGCTGTGACCTGAGACTCTGCCTGCTCTGGTAAAGGAGGCCTAGCTGCTCTATCTGTGGCTCAACCCAGGGCCTCTGTGCACCTGGCCTTGCGCTCCACTCAGAGTGTGTTCCCAAACACCAGTCATCTAGGCAAGCAGTGTTTCCTTCCCTTTGCTTAGACTGCATGTTATTCCACCTGCCACAGCTATTATAGGAAGGGCTTCTTTGGACTAACGCCAGGAATTAATCATTTCCAGCTAATTCCCAAATGGGAATCCTAGTGACTTTTGTTTACTTCCTTTAAAAAATTCCCATTTAACCCGAGGCTGGGCTGAAAGAATTTAAACATTCTTTGAAAGCTGTAAAGAAGGGTTGGGGTTGAAATGACCCCTCCGCTTTAACTAGAAACATCATTTTTTTTTTAAAGTACCTCGTTAGGGAGAGGACACCCAGTCCTGCCTGAGAAATAATCCTGCCACCCGCAGAATGCTAATTTCATCAGAGGCGACTCAGAAAATGAATTGTAGCTGCCTAACAATTGCTGGGCCAGGTGAAACACATTAGGGGGGATGGCATTATGATTCAGACCCAGGACATAGAGAATATTAATTTGATCAGGATCTGTGTGCATCCTGTAAATAGTTGCTGCTAGGTGGGTACAGAGGCTGCAGATGGAGAACCAGGGTGGGGTTGGGCCTGCTGTTGAAGCATTATCTAATTCTAGATAATAACTCTAGCACGGTAAATGCCTCCTGGCTGTTGCTCATAGAGGCTCACTCCACAACTTTGGGTCCAAATGACTGTTCAGTTCACCTTAGGAGCAAGAGTGTCCTCTGTTCCTCCTTCATGGCCTCTGGTCATTCTTCATTCTTTAGTGCAGTAGAGCATGGGCCTGTGAGTTTGGAGGAGAAAGAGAAGAAACGCTCTGGCTTTAGCTATAGCCTGCTGGGCCCAGACACAGTCCTTGCTACTGTTTTGAAGTGTGGGTATCACTGAGTGTAGAAACTGTATGTGCACACTGTGTGTGGGTCCTGATAGGACACTGGGAATATATACTGTGTGTAGTTCCTGGACATGGGTACTGTTTGCAGAGCTTGAGGTACACACCCTTAGTATGCTATCTAGATGTGGGTCTCTGGGCATGGCACCATTGGTGTGTTATCTAGATGTGGGTCTCTAGATATGTTACCCCTTGGTATGTAGTCTGGATTCAGATCCTGTGAGTAAAGCATTAGATGTGGCTCTATTGGGCATGGGTTCTGGGGCAGGATACAGGGGCCTGGCCTTGTTTCACTTCATGGTGGTGGTGAACTCTCCTGCTTCGAGTTCTACTTCATGATGTCAGAAATGGCTGCCTATTATCCTCCTCCCATCTGGGGACTAAACATGTGGGCTTGTGTCCCTACCAGAGTGCCCATGGGACGAAGTCTTGTTAAGTTCCTCTTTCAGTCTCTACTGATTTTCTCCTCATCTGTAAATCTGTACACCTTACTGGTGGCCTATCCTGCAGCCTGTTACCATCCTGTCTGTGATCCATGGCAGCTGTGGGGGCTGGGATGCTCCTGATGAGAGATCCAGGGTCATGCTTGCTAGCGTGGAAGGAGATGAGAGAGACAGAAGAACAATTGACAAGGGCTTAGGCTCTGAGAAGCTCCTGACCCCCTCTCATTTAAACGTTTTACAAAGCTGATGGAGATTTGGTGAAGACAGAGAGGCACCTGTCCTCTTCATGCAGCTTGGATGATAAGAAGTGCACTGTCTACCAGTGGGAGGATGGGATGGCTAGCTCCAGATCTTCTCTTTAGAGTTATAAAGAACAGGGTTAATGGACGGTGCCTCAGGCCCCAGCTTGGTCAGCATACCCAGTGATGCCTTTGGAAGGTATCTCTCTGTGTCTAGTCTTGGAGTTTGAATGCAAACGGCCCTGTTCTTAGGCCTTTGCTGAAGCCAAGATGGGTTAAGGATTGTAGGATGAGTCTAATCCAGTTCAATGGGACCTGGGGAGGAGGCAGCTGTGCTACTTGGAGTGAGAGCTTTCACCCTCAGGGGTTAGTGTCAAATCATGCAGCTAATGGCAATTGCTAACTTATAATTACTGCAAGTCACATGGTATGGGGCAACATATACTGTTAGACATCTTGTGCAGTTTAAGTTTACTTTTCAAGGTGACACTGCTAGTGGACACTGTAGTCTACATTTGCAGATAGGACACAGAACTTAGCCTGACCAGTGTCTGCCTTTGTTCCCTGGCTGGTTTAAACCTAACTGGGGTCAAGTCTGGTTTAGCCAGCAGGACAGAGTGTTGGAGCTTCTGCACTTTGACACTCACCTGCCTTACTGCTAACAGAGGGAAGAAAGCTGGAGTGCAGATCTGGGCAGGACTGGGTCCTTTGTGATAGATGCAAAGGGCTGGGCAGATGGCTTTGCTATTTTCATGCACGTTTGAACATTTCTATAAGAGGCAAAGTTGAGAAGTATTACCATATAGATGGAGAAATAAAAGATATGTATGGCCTAGGGATAACAAATAGGTATTTGCTAGTTTGAATAAACATCTTTGGATGCTTTTCTCTTTGGGGAGGAGAAATATAGGGCCTGGCTTTGGGACTTTGCAGGAAGATGGAAGGTCATTGTTACCTCAAGGTCTCCAGTGTCATATGGACACCACATTTTCATAGCACAGGCACCAGTAAAAATACAGACCCAGAGAAGCCTGAGACATATGTATGCGTATGTATGTATAGCCTATCATATGTTTGTGTATATTTGTGTGCACAGGTATAATTTACACAGGCACTTACATTTGTGAATATGTGCATGTAGTGAATATAGTATATATAGATTTAGTCATATGTACACCCTGGTGGACATTATATGTATGTGTATTTTGTCTGTGTGCACATAGAAAAATAATTGTTCTCGGGTGTTTAGCAAAGAACAAGCCTAGGCTGCTGCTGCTAGCACTCCATAGACAGAATGCCTAATGGTGACTGGGTGGTACTCTTCTGGGAGCACTGACTGTACATACACTATGCATTTTGGCCAATGTACATTCTGTATGTACATTCACTACAGCACTCTGGCTAGGGCAAAGGAAGCCATTCTTGTCTGTCCGTTTCATTCCTCTCTGTTTTGTGCCTCCTGAAAAGATAGTAAGGAACAAAATCTCAACCCTGGCATTGTAATGGCCTAGAGTATAGTGTGGTGCAGTTAGTGTTTCTCACACAGTGCTAGGTGGTAGGGACTTGGATAGGGCTCAGGGTCCAGCATGAACCGGTGTGGTGCACTGGCTAGAACATAGCCTTGTTATGAAAGGGTGAGACTGAGTACCTAAGATATGAAGGCTTAGTACATGTATTTCCCTGATACCCAGCCTTGCTTCCTGTGTACTGACAGGGATGTCATTGAAAACCTACTACTTCTCCCATGAAGGACAGTGAGAAAAGAAACCAGATGTTCCAGGAGAGACAAAAGAAGTGGCCCTGACTCCTGACAGACCAGGCCAATATGCTCTTAGTATCACAGCTGGTGTTTGGGAGATACCCTCTCATTGGCCAAACTGCATAGTGTCTTTGCTCAGGAAAGGAGCTGGTGCACCCTGGCATTGTCCTCCAGGAAAGCAGTGCCTTTCAGGGATGTGACTCTAAAGGCTGAGCCTTCTAATCCCTCCCAACTCAGAGTCCCATTCCTTAGCTGTCAGGAAGGAACCTGAATTCTCATTGCTCCCAGCAACAAGGAGATATGGACACATTAGGGAGCATTAGGGCAGAGATAGGGTATTTGAGTAGGGTGAGTGTGGGGGTATGTGTGTCCCATGCTGGGAACACTGAACAGGCCACCCACAGGCCCGGAGATCCAAAATGTCCTAGGAAGAAGATGGGTTCGCTGTCATCCCACAAGGCTCAGAAGAGCAACCCCAAGGGAGGCCTGGCCTGGTCCTGCTGGTGACAGCCACACTGCCCAGCTTCTGAGTAGACTCTTAGGAAGAAAAGACAGAAACAAAGAGCAACATTCCATCTTGCCTTAGCGTGCTGTTCCCAGTGCAGGTAGGTCTGTCCTCCCCCCACCATGTGTATTGGCATTCTGAACCTGAAGGGCTCACTGTGTAACAACTGCTAACCACTCGCTCTGTTTCTCCCTTCAGTCCACATCACAATTCCTAAGATAAGCTAGGTGGGTTGAGAAGCAAGCAGCAGTTCCTGGTTTTGATCCAGGGCCTCCTCCTGGTCACCTGTCAGCTGGGATGGACACTAATTCCCACCTGTGTTGGCAGGGTGTAGGTTTGCCACCTGTGCAGTCTTGTTCTGTCTTGCCTGCAAAGCAAGCAAAGAATTGACCACAAAGAGCAGAGCCTCAGCCTGTCTGGAATTATTGAACTGCACTGTGTTGGTTTGGTTTGGTTTTTGTGTAATGGATGCCAGGCCCTTGATGAGGCCTAAGATCCCGAGTCAATCAGCGGGGTCTGTAGACACAGGTAGTATTGCCTTGCTGGAAAAGGACAAGCCAGAGAACCTCCCCAGGTGAAGTTTGTGGATGATGCAGGATGCTGTCCACTTCCATAGCCAGCTTGTTATCAAAAGAAGGGAAAGGGATCCTTCACCTATTTAGTTAAGAAGTGGCCTTTTGAGTCACAGTTTTCTTAGGACCTGGAATACAATAGAAGGACTTCTAGTTAAGCCTCATCCGACTTTCCACTTGTGTCATGTCTACATAAGTTTACACCTCCATGTCATGTCTACATGAATTTATACCTCCATGTAAGCAAGCATCCACCCTCATAGGTCTCCCCGGAGTGTCCTGAAGATTCAGGACCAGAAATTACAGCAACCACGCTGTGCTGTGCAATACTTTTGTGTATTATTGATGGTACTTTGTGGAAGTAAATTGCACCACCCCCACAGTTCCTCAAGCCATCGCTGTCAGTCTATTAGCATTTTGTGGCCAGAGGGGACAGCTGGCTGGCTGTTTGAGCCATGTGAAAGATCCCACCGGCAAAGCAGCATGCCAAAAGTGCAGAAAATTTAGCTTTCAATAAACATATTAAATCGTCACCGTTTGTTTGCGGTGGCGGCTCACTCAGACTAGAAAGTTATTTTCTTTTCCATTTTGCAGAACATTTTGATGTCACCTGCAGATTTCACGGTGTGTTGCACAGAGGTGTGACAGATGAGGACAGAAAAGTTGCATATGGTGGCTGGTCTTTCTGGGTCAGAAATACAGAACTGGAGCTTAGGACCCAAAGCTGGTCAGCTGCTTCTGCTGGCAGACCCAGGGCTTCCTTCACCTTACTGGATGTTCACTCAGAGTGACCCTGGGGTCCTGGAAACAGATGCTGTGTGTGTGTGTGTGTGTGTCTGTGTGTGTGTGTCTAGGATTAGAGAAGAGGCTATATCTTGAAAACTATTATCTAGCCAAAAGGGACAGAGTAGGGAAAAGTGCTGGGGTGACATTCTAGATTTGGATTTCTTGAATAGAAGCATGTAGAACAACCAGGTAATGTTGGCGTTTTAGTGCAAAAGGCCAGATGCTAGTGTCCCAGTGGATAGAGTTCAATCACCATTCCAAAAGATCATGGGAGGAAAGAACAATGGTGAAGGCAGTAGAACAGCTTTGCTCGGATGGCTGCTCTGAAAGAATGAAGATGTCTAGTGACCCAAGATCTGTCTTCAGGGTGATAATGAGAACCTTGAGGTGCTACAGAAAAGGGAAGGCAGGCAGGGGTCGGTGATTTGCTCACCCAGGCTTTGCATAGATTGGAGGTTTTCTTGGGGTGTTATAGAACTGGGACTTGCACCGAAGATGGTTTACATAGTTGGGTATTAGATAGGGGTCTTGCATAGCAGAGAGATGTTATGTAACTGGGAGTTTCATAGCATGGCAGTTGCATAGCTCAGAAAACTGAAAAGTTTGGGTATGCCATAGCTGGGGTGTTGTTTAGCTGGAGGATAGCATAGGTGATAGGTTGCATTGCAAAGCTGAGGAGTGGCATAGCTGAGAGGTTGCACATCTGGGGAGTTTCAGAGCTGACAGATTGCATAGCTAGGGGTTTGCATAACATGGAGGCTTGTGTGCAAAGAGGATACACAACTGGAGGGTGGTATGACTTAGTGGTGGCATAAATGAGGGGTTAAATAACTGGGGATATTATATGGCATGGGTTATTGCATAACTGAGGGGGTCGTGTTGCTATCAGGAGGTGAGTGGCTAGCTGGCAAAGCAGTAGTATCAACCAGGATTGAAACTGATCTGTCTAAGTCTTCTCTCAGGATGGTAGGTGAAAGAAAGTCCCTGCTGTCCAGGGCTGTTTTAACTCTCCTCCCACGAAATACTATACCCAGCTATGCTATACCCCAGCTATCAGATAGATATATTATACCCAGAATCCAAGTTGGCTGCCAGAGGGCCTGATTTAGAGAAATGATGAATCAGAAATGGATGTAGAGTTAGTTCCTTCAGGGTCAGGCTAATGACTGGAGATGTGCAGACACAGCTCCAGGGCCTGGAGCGGGGTGCAATAGCAGATGGCAGTTGACTATACATTGACTGCCATGTCTCTGAACATCTCAGAACTATCCTAATTACTCTTATGCTGGTGTCTTCAGCCTTGAAGTGGGGAGGACCACCAGCTCTGGAGGACTACTCATTAAATGTGTAGCACAGCTGAGTGGAGAAATCTGACTGAGTCTAAGGTAACAAAGGAGACAGGTGGAGAATGGAGGCAAAGGCTCTAAGCTTTATCATTTTTATCATCCACCAGGTACCTGAAGTACTAATGCTGTGAGCACCACAATCTCCAAGTCTTCCTTCTGTGGGTTGCTGCAGAGGGTGTGGCTCCTCCCACTTGGGAAAAATGACATGTAGCCAGATTTTCCTGTTAGCTGTGGGGAGTAAGTGGTGTTAAGATTCTGATGGTCATTCTAGGCTTATGGTCTAACTGTCCCTGTGTCCTTCACTAGAATATGCTGTGGGCCATAGCCAGGCTGGGGGCTCTATCTGGATCAGGAGAAGATAAAGCATCCCTAGTACTATGCCATTTTCTCCACCAGCCACATAGTCTAGGGTTCCATACAGCAGGAATCTGGCCAGGAATCTGCTTCGTTCCTTAAGAAGAGGTGCCCAGTTCCTGCTCTGTTGAGACTTGGTCTAGGCTCTCAGTGACACAGATGATGATGTTGAGGCCTAGATTTGTAAGAGTTACAATGAGACAGGTGGTCAGAACACAATGATTGGTCCAGTGCCCTAGGCACACACAGTGGCATGGAAACTGTCCTGATTCCCAAGTGACTGTTCGTTCTTGGGAGTGTTTTAAATGTCTCTGAGGAGTGGTATAGGGATAAGTCCCATGGGGTGGAAGGAGCAGGGTGAGGGGATAGTGAAATGTCTCTAATCACCAAGCATAACTCTAGGGGGTGTGGGGAGAACTTAAGTCTGAGACCCTGGACACCATCTGTCATCCTGTAATATCTGTGCATTCTTGGAGGCCAGGGCCCCAGCACATGAAGAACCATGCTGCAGGTCTTCAGGGGACAGGCCATGGTATGCACTGATGAACCTGGGAATACTCAGGCACATGCCACCTGGAACAGCTCTCTCACCTGTCTCAATCTCTCCGCCTGAGATGGGAGCATGGTTAACACCCTCTATGAGCATGCTTTAAGGGTAAGGAGAGGCAAACATGGGAGCCCTGGTGTGCCACTGGTGCCCATGGAGTTTTGTCCTTCCAATGGTCCTTCTACTCACTGTGATTTGCTCTACTGGAGGAGAAAATTACTTAGAAAAGCTAGGACTTCTGGGAACATGTCTCAACCTCATCATTGTAAACAAACTTCTCTTTGTTTCTGTTTAAGGAGGCCAGGATCAGACTGTGAAGTAAAGTTAGGAACCAAGACAGAGGCAACTGCTACCACATTACCCTCTGATTATGGACAGCCTTGCTTTGGGCTCTGGGATCTTCAGTTCAGGCACAGCCATCCATCACTGTTAAGATTCTCACACACAGTTGGAGATGGCTGTGGTCAAGAGACAGGTCCCCAGAATCTCCTGGACTAGCTTGAACAGATTCAATTACTGGCTGCCTGAGCCCTTCAATGTCTTGTTTGCTCACAGGAGGAAAGTGAATGTGGTGTAGAAGCTCTGTACAGCCGTCAGTCCCTCTTCATGGTCAAACTGACCATTTTCCTCTGCTCTAATGCATAGAACCCTGTGGATTAAGATGTGTGGTCAACTTAGGGAAGCTTGCTGTGGTTTGGGCTCTGCTAGGTGGGTGGGAATTGTTAGTGCAGTCAAGACCCTGGACAGTCATCCCAGAGAATTTTGCCTTTGGGAAGGGCCGTATCAGGAGATAGCATCTCTGTGTAGTTAAGCCTGGTCTCTGTCTTCAGGTCAGGGTCAGTAGAGGATGGGGGCCTAAGTGGTACCTCCCTCTGCCCATACTTGCTTCTGAAGGATGAATTTGTCTCAGATGTTTGGTTACTTCCCAATCTTGTCCTCGATGGTTTGTCTGTGTGTCAGCCTGTGTTGAATCTGGCCTTGTGAGGGCATCCAGGACTGAAGCTTTCTCTGTCTTTCTGTGTGTTATCTGTTATATTCTGGGGCCAGTGTTTCTGCAGGCCTTCTTGCCTCAACATGGAAAGAATACTCACTGGAAAGGCCAGATCTCTTCATCCCACCTCCAGCAAGATGCTAAGAAATTGTAGCTGGGGATGTTTGAAGAGGTACAGCCCTCTGGAATGTTTGAGAGGACCTGCTCTCCACAGAGTAAGGTGTCTTAGACTTGCCTATGTCTGTACTCCTGTGGTGAACAGAATCCTGGGAAAGTACAGGTCCTTAAGGAGGACCCATTCCCCCACATCCCTGTCATAGACCAGGTGATGAGTATATATGAGTAGATGTAACCAACCCAGAGAGGAATATAAGCTTGGAGTCTTGATCCACTCCCTGCTGCTGTAGCTTTGTCTTGTAGAGCTGGTGGCTTAAGCAATAATACATATAATACACATAATTACTTCTCAGCGTACTGGAGACTGGAAGTCTGAGACCAGATGGGAGTGAGGTGGCTCTCTGTGAGGCACCACTCCCAGGTTGAGGTCAACCAACTTCTCATTGAGTCTTCTTTACAAGGGTTCTAGCCCTGTTCTTCTATTTGTGTTGCCCGTTGTGTGTCTCTCGTGCTTTCCTGTGTGTGAGGGGATTGCTTTTTACAGCTCTTTGAAGAATGTTGTTAGAATTTTTGATTTATCCACGCTAAACCATCCTTGGGTCCTTGATCATAGTACATATTTTAATGTGTTGATCTTAGTTTTCAAGTATTTTGCTTTTCATTTTGTGTCCGTGCTCTCAGAGTAATTACAATTTGCTGTTGATGTTGTGGCATCTAATTGTGGCATCGGGGTCACACTGGCCTCATAGAATAATGTGGGAGTGGTCTTTCTCTTCTGATGTTATAGCACTGCTTGAGTAACATTGGTGTTAAGTCCAAAAGGTCTCCCAGAAGTCAGCAGTGAGTCTGTTCTTTCCCTAACTTTATTTCACTGGGAGACTCTGTGTTTCTGCCTCTACATCATTGATCACTATCATTGATCACTCTCGACTTGCCTAAGTAGTATGTCCCTTTTGACTTCAGTTTGGTAGGTCATGTGGAGTTATGGTTGGCTTGTTATTTCTCTAAGACCTTGAAGTTATTTATGTGGAATCTCTTCAATTTCTAAGACTGTCAGTTACTTATTTGAGATTTCTCTCAGTTTGTAGTGTAGGCATTCATAGCTCTTAAATGTCCCCTTGGAACTACCTTAGGTCAAGCCAAAAGTTTCTGGTATGTTCTGTTTTCATTTTCATTTGATTATAGACTTACTGGCCCTATTATTCAAAACCACATGGTTAATTCTCTGAGTGAATGTTTGGTTTCTACAGTGTCTCTTGTGAGTTCTGATTTTACTTTGTTATGATATGAGAAGATACCGTACATTGTCTCATTTTTTTTGTGTGTGTGTGTGTGTGTGTGTGTCAGTGAAGAGTTAATTTCTGGTTGGACTCAGTGGACCATGGCTATAGGCCCAGTTACTATGGAGGCTGAGGCAGGAGGATCCCTGAGTTCATTTTGGGCTACAGTGTGCTATGCACATTGAGTGTCCACACTAAGGTCAGCATCATTATAGTGACCTTCCAAGAATGGAGAACTGACATCCATCGTAAGGAGTGGTGAACTGGCTCAGGCTGGAAACAGAGCAGGTAAAAACTTTGTGTTGCATAGTGCCTGTGGATAGGCACTGCACTCCAGCCTAAGAAACACAGCAGGACCCAATCTCTCTAAAATAAAAGATGTGCATGTTTGCTTTATGGCCTAAAATGTGCTCTCTTTTAGAGACAATTCAGTGGTTTACAGAGAAGAATGTTTACTTTGTGTCTCTGGACTGAGTGTTTTGTTAATGTCTGTTAAGTCCATTTGATCTGTGCTGCAGATCAACTCTGAGAGAATTTTCAGTCTGAATGCTATCTGTGGAGAACAGGGGGTACTGAAGTCATCCTCCATTATCCTATCTGGCCCTATCTAGACCTACTTGTTCCTTAGCATTCAGTTTATGTAACTGAATGCATCAAGGTTGGATTCATGTATACTTACAATCATTCTATCTCCTCAATGATTGTTTCCCTTATTAATATGAAGCAATCTACTTTGTCTCATAAATCTTGGTTTACAGTCTACTTTGTCATATATGAACGTGGCTTCTGCTTTCAACTTCCACTCTTTGCTCTTTGCCTCTTGTGTGTCCCCTAACTCTGCTGACATCCACCCAGGCTCTTAGCAGAGTGTTTACACACGAACAAGAGCTCTGCCTCCTCGGTTCCCTCCACAGATTGGGAAGCTGTGTTTTCTGCTCTGGCCTTTGCTCTGGTGTGTTTTTAAGTGTCTTTGCCTGACAGATGAAGCCAGCCCTCTGGCACCAACACATTTTCCAGTGCCTCATCAAGGCATGGCACTGTAAAATGTATGCAGTTCAGGGAACTCAGTTGTTTAGTTTGTCCCCTTGAAATGAGTGCTATGTCAGGCAGGAAATCCAAAGTGATCAGGGCAAATGGAGAAAAATACCCGGTGAACCCTGAGTGGCACGGTTGTTGGAGTTCTGGCTCCTGACTTCCATCTGAGGAATTTCCAGTTAGGGCAAAGGAGGGGTCGGCACGTAACTGTGTAATGCTCCCTGCTTTTACCCAGGGGAGAGTTTAGCAGCTGTGAGGCTCACGCTGCTTTGTAGCTTGTTTTTCCACGGTTGAGCCATTAGACTTCCCATCAGCTCCCTGCCACGATGACAGGCAGCAACACTCAGACCTCATTTAATTCTCGACTGGAGTGATGGCCAGGCTGGAGGAAGGGCACAGAGGGAATGAATTACTGGGTTCAGGTAGACTGACATTTGCATCTGGCGAGATTTCTCTTCAAAGTCTCAAAAGAAAAAAAAAATTAAAAGAGTGCTCACAAAAAGGCAATACACGTTTCAAAATGTTTCTAGCTTCGAGTTCCTATTTAAGGTTGCCCTGTTATATGCTTCTTTTCAAAGAGCCAAACTTCTCTTGACAAGGATCAATTTAACTTTGTGGGGGGAATATTTTGTATGTAATTAAGAAGATTGCAGGTGTTGGGAGCCTTTGTAAATAGATCAGAAAGAACTGGAGCATGCCCTAAGCTTTTCATCATTGTTAGAGAGTTATCTGGGAGGTGTGGTGTCATGTGGAAACTTCCTCCCACAGAGGAGATAGATCTTCAAACCTTAGGGAATGGGGCTACATCACACTAGAGCATGACACTCTCCATCTCATCAGGCTACCTCCTTCCCTGGGGTGACATTCACAGGGATGCAGCAGTGTCCATGGGGGGGTTATAGTTTTCCCAACTAACATTCCTGGACATACTCTTACACTCCTAGGTTGAATGCCTCTCTGAGGCTCAGTAGGTTTGGGAGGTAGATAAAAGACAGTCCATAGTTGCCATGCCCACTCATCTGCTCTAGTAAAGTCTGTGTGTCAGAAAGAGGCATACGACTTCAAAGGGAGTTTGCCTCCTAGGTATTCAGTCAGTCGCTGGCATCTCCTAACTCAGATGTGTTCCAGATTAGTCTTTCCAATCGTCAACACGCCTTCTTATTCAAGCATAAAGGTACCCCAAGAAATGATTCGTAAATAGTTAAAACTAAGATTAAACATTGTTCCCCGGCCAGCACAGCGTTCCAATATATCCTAATTTATTACCAAGCTGTCATTAGCTTGGAATTTCTCACAAGGAAACTGCCTTATCAGACAGGGTGTCCTCAGAGTTAGGAATAGAGGTCAGGCACTATTGCTAACTGTAAACAGAATTCTCAGAGCAGTCCCACAGAAGACAGAATTGATTTACATACCAGAGAGTAATTGAAGGGCTTCCCTCACTTAAGGACATTCTCAGGTACTGCTAGAATGGGACTTCCTGGTGCTTGCCTCCAACAGACCCAGAGAATTAGCTTGGGACTGCCAAGATAACGCGGTGGGAAGGGCAACACTGCTCTTCCGCTTTGCACCTGGATGCCTGATCTTACCAACCTTGATGTGACCGTCACTTGCCTACGTGACTTCTATCTTGCTGTTTAATCTTACTGACCTTGATGTGGCCCTCACCTGCCAACATGACTTTTGTCATTTGCCCTGTTTTCTGTATACTATATAAGCCTGGTTTTCACTTTGTGCACATTCATTCACATTTGAGATTCAGGCATTCAAGAGAAAGCATTCGAGCTTTGAGCCTCATGCAGTCTGCAGCCCCCGACCCCCACCCCCACCAGGGGCCCAGAGCGCTTAGGCCTGGGGGTGCACCTGTCCAGAAGAGGTGGCTGCTTTAGACCCAGTGTGTTTCAGGTGGCCTCAGAGGTACCTCAACAGCTGAGCTGTCAGATTTTTCATTTCTCTTTTGTAATGACCAAAAAAGTCTGATGCCATTTTTGAGAAATACATTCAGATCCTGCACTTCCATATGTCGTCTCTGCCATCATTTCTCCGCCAATGCCTTGTCGACCTGACTAGAACCCTGTTCTCCTGTGGGTTGAGGGAGGCCCAGACTGGCAAGCCTGTGGCACGTAGTTAATCACAGGCACCTAGAAACACATCTCCTTCCCAGGAGGAATTGCTTATCCAGGAAGAATAAGAAATTGGCCTGGAACATGTCCTGGGAAAGAATCTCAGTGAGCTAGAAGCTAGGGGCCTCCAGTAGAATAGTCTTCTATAGGTATCGGTATCAGCCTGGCTGTGAGTGTGAATTGGGTTTTGTAGATGCCAGGAGACCTGGGTATCATCTAATGCTCTTGACCAGACAGCTTTGACTTGACTAGAACCTTTTTAGAAGCTACAGATATCACTAATTACTTAGTAACTCATATTTCTATATTTGTCTGTTAAAATAATGGGTATAGCTAAGTACATTTGTTAGTTGCCATGAACCAAGTGGAAGCCCATCTTCCCTATAGGTAGAGAAGAGAGGTGGCCCATTCCATCTAGAGTCCTTTGCTTGGGCTTCCACCAGGTTCTGCTTTTTTTCCTGAGGATAGAGTTGGGAAAAGGAAGCAGAAGTTTGGGAGAAGAGAGACAAGGTAGCTTAGGGTGGTGCCTGCTGCTGTCCTGTGTGACTTCTGTTGGTACTCTCTGGATGTGTACCTGTAGGTGTCCTTGGTGTTACCCAGGAAGCAGAACTCCCTACCCACAGACTGAAAACTCACACACTGAATAACTCGTATACAGAACCATTCCTACACGAAATCTCCACTGCATCGTTCTGGAGCATCTGACTCCACTTGTTCATTTGCTGCTTATGAGATGTAAAGGGGACCCTCACAGCCCTGTTTCCTGGACTACACCGCACTGTACTTGCCGGGCTTTAGAGAGGCATGGGCCCTCCTCATTGAAGGGAAAGCCAGGTAGGGTTGTTGCTGCTGGGATCTGCTGACCTCAGACACAGTGGCTTTTTGTTTTTGTTTCCCATGTGTGTGAGTTGTTAGACTGCATCAGCTTCCTGGATGTCAAGCTCGGGGCTTCCTAACTGCAGCAGTGGTCACCTCACCGTGATCCTTACACTCTTTGGAGTATCCTGGAAACCCCCTATGGTCACAGGAATTGGATCAGCTGGCCACACCCAAAGCCACCAGAGATCTCTCCGTATTTTATTCTCATGCAAAGTTGGTTAGAATCATTCCACCTGGACTTCCAGCCTGGAAAATGATGTACAGACTTCTTTTTTTCCTGATCAAACTGGGAAAAATATTTTCATCAATAGTCTAAAGACCTTCCAAAGAGCAGTTACAATAGGAATAAAGGGTGGAAGGTGGCCTGTCATACTATCTGTTTGTGAGGGTGGCTTTTCTTTTCCTTGTTGCTATTCTCCTAAACAGGTGTTTGAGTGTCTGATAGTGTTTATCAGCTCTGCAGGATGGAAAGCATGCACCTGTTGGCTTAAATCAAGACTCTTACCCCTGATCATGTACAATTTTGGTTTCAGTCAATACTAACACCTTCATGTGGGTAGCAATACAACTTCCAGCTCTGAGCAGGGGTATACAGAAAACAGTTGGAGGAGTGACTTTTGCCACAGTGAGCAGCAAGAGTGAGGAAGCATTAGCAAGCAGTTTAAACAAAGGGCCCCCAACCCAGAGCTGTGTGCGCATCTAGAATAACCGTGGTATTTGTGTAAAACTAAGCATCACTCGGGCTTCCACAGGCCAAGGCTCAGGGAAAATATGTAGCCATTGACAGTATAAGAGAAATTGAACAAAAGTGGAATGGAAGAGTTCAGGGCAGGATACATCTGTGAATGTTTCTCCTGGTCTGGTGCCACATTTTCTCCACCATAGCAGGCAGTTTCAAACCTTGGAGAGAGTCTGGATTGTTGAAAGTTGGCTCCTTTGTGTGTTATGGAATCTGATTCTGCCGGAGAGAGAGGTCAAGACCTGGCTTGTAGCCTGTCTCATGTGGCTGTAATAAAATCTCCAAGGCTGGATACTTATCACAAAATCCCTGAGGCTGGTATTTACAACAAATCCCTGGATCTGGGCATTTATATTCAAACACCCTAGATGGGTATTTATAAAGTAAATTTGTTTATTGGGCTCACGATTATGGTCCGAGAAGATCTGAACAGGCTGGTGCCGGTGTTCTGGCCAGACCTCCTGGGCTGCTTTGCAACACTGCAGAACCATGGGTTGGTAACAGAATCAACCCACCCTTTTTCATAGCATCCCAAGATCTATTATCTATGGCCCAAACCTTATCTCACCAATGCTACACAGTCTCAGTGCATTACACTGGAACCCAGCTTCCAGGGACATCAAGCTTTAGGGGTAAATCATTTCCAAACTGCAGCAGCTGTCTCCCTGCTCAGTTCTCTACATTCTTTGGGTGTGGGGTATCCCTGGGAACATTCTGTGGTAACAGGATCTGGAGCAGCCAGCAGCTTCCAAAGCTACTGGCCCTGTGTGTTTTTTATGTTCATGTTATTCCAGCTGTTCTTGTTGGCAGAACATGGACCTTCATCTCAGTTTATGATCATTTCAGGCAGATCTGTAATGAGGATTGTTCAGATGGTGGTGGAGGTGGCCTTGCTAATGTCATTAACCTTATTTGGGGTCCTTCTTTTCTCTCGGGACAAGAGTCATCTTGGCTACACACTGGTTTGGAGGATAGGAGGGCAGCAGTAACACTCTGAGATGGGTTCTCACCAGGTATGACTCCTGGACAGTGAGGTCTCTATTTAGGATGGAAGAGACAACACAATGTGTCCTGGAAATCAGCACCATCCCTGTAAGGCAGATGCTGCTGCCGTAGCCAGGGCCAGCAGAAAGGAACAGAGAGACGCCTGCCATATAATGGATTAAGCCTCTTGGTGGTGGGTGCAAGCAGCCTTAGTGAACACTGCAAGGCCTCCACGCTTGTTCCCATCCCTCCTGCTGCCTCTCCCCCCTTTGCCATGGCGCCTGTCTTCCTGTTTAGGTGTCAAGTTAAAGAACAGCATGTCAAACCCCACCCAAAGGGCAGGCAGTGCTGTCGTTAAAGAGGTTTGTATGTCCCCTTGGAGAACATTACAGGAATTAAACCCAGGTAAAGATGGTTATATTGACCCAAGACAGAATAACTACCAGGCCATTAAGCAGTCTTTCTATAACACAAGGCTTTGTGAATTCAGGACAGGATCTGTCTGTCCTATTTAAGTGCATGTTGCCGTCACTCGTAAATCACCTTGTCTCCTTGTACTCTGGTTCCTTCCCTCTAACCAGCATCTGAGTCGGTCTCTTAACCACAGGCCGCTGTCTCCATCTGCCTCCATCTCTCTCAGGTCTGTGGTTTTCCAGGAGCCTGTGGTCATTTTGCAAATGCTAGCTCACTGTTAAGATGCTATCCATCCTAAATTCTAGAGCTGTGATTCTCAACCTTCCTAAAGCTGTGGCCCGTTTTACAGTTCCTCATGTTGTAGACCCCCAACCGTAAAAGTATTTCTTTGCTACTTCATAACTGTAATTTTGCTACTGTTATGAATCGTAATGTAAACATCTGATTTGTAGGATGTCTGATGCATATATCCAATGGGGTTGTGAAGCACAGTTTGAGGACCACGCCTCTTGAGCATCATTTCTGCCAGGTCCCTTTCTTGTGCCTTGTTTTCTCCTCTGTGCTTCCCATCACTCCTTGAAGAATGAGTCTACAGTGATATTCAGTGATGCCCAAGTCACTCATCACAAGGACCCAAGACATCAGTGTCTGTAGTTCTCCCAGCATGGAGATCACAGCAAGAAATCAATCAAATCCCTTGGGCACTCTGATGCAGGCCAAAGACCCATATTAATGAGTTTCCAGTGGTATCTAATAAAGTTGGAGGTGAATCAAATAACAACCAGAATTATAGCTACCATGTCCCCACATCTGATGGTGGCAGACCAAGTGGCTTGGACCATTCTCCACCAGGAACAGCTAGGTGAGCCAGGCAAAAGGCCTGAAATTCCTGCTTGAATACCTTGAACATCTGCCATGACATGGTATAAGAGACAAGATAACCCATTATTAAATTATCCCAGGACCTTTTTGATTTGGAATAATAGGATGTATGGATACCAATTCCTGCAGATTTGCTTCCTAAAATAAATAGAAAATATGTAGACATTCTGAAGGAAGAGACACACCACCAATATCCTCAAATCAACTTCATAATTTAATAATATTTATTTTGTATTTCACTAAAAAATTCTAGACTTGAGGAGAATAAAAACTATAGCAAAATACAAAAATAAAATAGATATGCATAGTATCTAAAAATTAGAATTATCATATATGAAATTAGGAGATATCAGACATGAAAATTTAAATTGTTGTGTTTCATGCAACCATTTAAGGAAAAAACTTTAGATTTAAAAATAACAAAAAAGTGGACACCATAAGAAAAACTAGAATGTCGAGCCTATGGCCAATGACCATGATTGAGTGAGCCGCTCCGTGGGTGAGTTTGAAAAAAATCACCAGAACATTTCTTTATTTCTTTTTTTAAACAGTCTTATGTAGATGCTTGTCTACAACAATACTGCAAATACATATGTTTTTTTCAATATAAATTTTAAATAACTCCAAACATATTAACCGTATATTTCAAAATAATACATCACTACTAGTATTTTCTTAAATGAACATAAATATATAAAGTCTTTTTGTTTGTTTGTTTGTTTTGTATTTAGTAGAGTTTAAAATCTTGGCTCTTACTGTGGTACAAGCCCAAAATAAGAACAATTTTTTGCCGGGCGGTGGTGGCGCACGCCTTTGATCCCAGCACTTGGGAGGCAGAGGCAGGCGGATTTCTGAGTTCAAGGCCAGCCTGGTCTACAGAGTGAGTTCCAGGACAGCCAGGGCTACACAGAGAAACCCTGTCTCGAAAAACAAAAAAAAAACAAAAAAAAAAAACAAAAAAAAAACAAAAGAACAATTTTTAGTAATTGGATTTCATTGTAATAAGGCTGTACTTCAATGACCCTCACATCACCAAAGTACTTTACCTCCATCATAGCTAAGCTGAGAGTTGACACTTCTGCTGCATCAAAGAATGAATTGTAGGCACAATTTTTGGATATAGACTTCCTGCTATGGTCAAAGCTATTTGACTTGAGTGACTGACTTTATTCTTAGCCCACAGAGAACAGGTTACATTCATTTAAGAAATGGTGTATGTATTAAGATGGTCTACCCATAAAGTCATTCACCAACTGTTTCAATGAACAATGGTTCTGCTTGGAGGGTGGCACAGACATTAGGTGAGGGTAAGAATTTGGTTCATTGGCTGTGATAATTTGGAAAAGCATTCATCTCAGAGAAAGAGTAACATAAAGTCCTCTTCTTCAATCTTGATACAAGAGTTACAAATGTCAAGCTAAGCATTCAGTCTCACTTTGTTGTTCTCTTACAAGCCATCTCCCAAGTTTATTGTCTATGTTTCTTTTGGGTATATAAATACTTTTGAAATATATAAGCTGTTCTGAAAACCATAGTATAGTATAAAAACACAAAATAAACAATACTACTAGTAGAGAGGCTGAGATAGGAGAAGCAAGATTTCAAGACCCTTATGTTGTACACAGCAAGACACTGTCAGGAACAACAAGCTGAAAGTGTATATATATATTGCACAATATTGGACTTATTTCTTCAATTACCAAATTAGCGAGACCATTGGATGACAATCCACAAATTTCTAATTCTTCATATTTTTGGATTTCAATCGGTTAGGATATGTTGATAATATTAACTTTCATATTAAGATATTAAGAGAAAGTAATTGTCACTTCCTGTTGTTTTTGTTGTAGGAGGTGGAATTAGGTTGGTGTGGGTTTGTTGAAAGATTACTTTCTTGCTTCTTCTAGGGTGTAGTTTTGCTCCTTATGTTTATGCTTTCCGTCTATGATCTTTTGTAGGGTTGGATTTGTGGAAAGATATTGTGTAAATTTTGTTTAGTCATGGAATATCTTGTTTTCTCCATCTATAGTAATTAAGAGTTTTGCTGGGTCTAGTAGCCTGGGCTGGCATTTGTGTTCTCTTAGGTCTGTAAGACATCTGCCCAAAATCTTCTAGCTTTCGTAGTCTTTGGTGAGAAGTCTGCCGTAATTCTCATAGGCCTGCCTTTATATGTTACTTGCCTTTTTTCCCTTACTGCTTTTAAAATTCTTTGTTTAGTGCATTTGGTGTTTTTATTATTATGTGATGGGAGGAATTTCTTTTCTGGTTCCATCTATTTGGAGTTCTATAGGCTTCTTGTATGTTCATGGGCATCTCTTTCTTTAGGTTAGGGAAATTTTCTTCTATAATTTTGTTGAAGATATTTACTAGCCCATTACATTGGGAGTCTTCACTCTCTCCTATACTTATTATCCTTAGGTTTGGTCTTCTCATTGTGTCCTGGATTTCCTGGATGTTTTGGGTTAGGAGCTTTTTGCTTTTTGCATTTTCTTTGACTGTTGTGTCAATGTTTTCTATGGTGTCTTCTGCCCCTGAGATTCTCTCTTCTATCTCTTGTATTCTGTTGGTGATGCTTACATGTATGATTCCTGATTTCTTTCCCAGGTTTTGTATCTCCAGGGTTGTCTCTCTTTGTGATTTCTTTATTGTTTCTATTTCCATTTTTATATTCTGGATGGTTTTGTTCATTTCCTTCACCTGTTTTATTGTGTTTTCCAGTAGTTCTTTAAGGGATTTTTGTGTTTCCTCTTTAAGGGCTTCTAGCTGTTTATCTGTGTTCTCCTGTTTTTCTTTGAGGGTACTCTATGTCTTTCTTAAAGTTCTGCATCATCATCATGAGAAGTGATTTTAAGATCTGAATCTTGCTTTTCTGGTGTGATGGTGTGTCCAGGACTTGCTATGGTGGGAGTATTGGGTTCTGATAATGCCAAGTAACTTTGTTTTGTTTATTTTCTTACCCTTGCCCCCCACCATCTGGTTATCTCTAGTGCTACCTGATCTTGCAAAATCTGACTGGAGCCTGTCCTTCTTATGATCCTGGTTGTGTCAGAACTTCCCAGAGTAAAGCTGACTCTGTGATCCTGTGATCCTGGGATCCTGTGATCTGGGCTTGTTCGAGCACTTGGGAGTGCAACTTCCTCTGGGTGTTTTGGGACTAGCTGCAGAGTTTGAGCCCAAGGTCTGTTCAGGACACCAGCCCAGACAGACCCGAAGGAACCTGAACCACTAGGCTGGTAGAGTTCCTGTGTGCCTGGTCCTGCTGGTCTCAATTACTCCCATTATTGGGACAGATGTTGGGTCCTCTTCACTAACAGAGTGCCTGGGAGTGGAGCTTCCTCTGGGTGTTGAGGGACTGGCTATGGAGCTTGCGCCCAAGGTCTGCTCAGAACATCATCCCTGAGAGCTCACCAGAACATTTCTGAATACATCCCTGAGAGAAAGTGCTGCAGAGAAGGAAAAAAAGCAGAAAAGTGATTAGACATTAGAAAATTTCATAACCACGACTGAAACTTGAAACCATCTCATGGTCAAACTCAGTGCTTCAAACTAGGCATTGAAAAGGACACAAAATGATAAATTCAAAAGTGGGATAAATACCAAGAAAACCACACTCAAGCAAATTGTCCTAACACTGTTGATATTGGAGACAAGAGAGAATTCTTAAAAGGAACAAGACACAAGCCCAATGAATCTAAGCACCTCTTACCTTCAGAGCAACAAGGAAAACAAATGACTTTTCAGTAAAACAAGGCCACTCCAACAAACATGAGTATTTAATGAATGTAAGGAAACGTGTGTTTGCTTTCAAGTTCATGTACCGTTGTGGCATCTCTCAGAAACAAAAGCAAACCAAGTATGGTGTTGCTGCCCAGGCTGATCCCAGCACTCTGGAGGCTGATGAGGAGTTGTCTCAGTTCAAGGTTACCCTGTGATACATTGCAAGATCCTGACCTTTAAAATATCAATAGAATCAACAGTCAAAGAAACATGTTATTAATTATCTTATGAGTAGAACATTGATGACCTTCAGGGATATAGAAGAGAAGGGAAAGAGATGTGTAAATGCGCATTTATGAAAATAACTTGAATTTTAATAGATATAGAAGATATTAAATCATAGAAACTCAGTGCAATACAAACTAGACTGAGTGGGTCTCAGGGGGAGGCAGCCTCACCACCTGTTAAGGGAAAAGCTCTGAGTCTCCAAAGGAACCAAATCAAAGCCCTAAGGTCAGAAAGCTAGAAGTGATTATGTTAAAAAGACCAATTAATAAAATAGAAAACAAATATACAATGCAAAGTTGACTCTGAAAAGAATCTTTGAAAATTGAGACCGTCGATGTTATCAAGAAAATATCAGGACTGCAGCCAGGAAAACAGGTCCTTGAGCACAGATCTACCATCAAGATCACAAGGGACAAGGGCTTGGAATAGTTTGATGGAAATCAATTAGAATATTTAGATGGAGATATTTAGAAACCTGAAGACACAAGCTTAAAAACTACCCCAAGGGAAGAGAAGATAATCTGAATGCTTTTTTTTTATCAGAATTAAGACTCTAAACTTAACTAAACTTCATACATAGGAAATATGTTCTGCAAGACACATGCTGATGTCCTCAGCTGCTGATTCTCTCCAGCTGTCAAGAAGTCACCTCACTGCTTTGTAAAGATCAACCACAGAGTAAGAAAAGATGCTATGCATGAAAGAAAAACGATTTTGGCATTGTCTAGCCACAGAAACAAAACAAATGGCAACCCAACCATTGGAGTTCACCCCAAAAGGCAAAATTAACAGAGTTCAAGTCTTATCCATTCCCGACAAGATTTAGAGACTGCACTCTGCCACAAGTATGTTCTTCAAAGAAGACCACTAAGAGGACAAAGTGCAGTGGAGTGAGGTAAGGCATCTGCAATACCAATGGCTATGAGGAGAGAGGCTCTGTCTCTGCCACAGAAACCTGCTAGAGTGTGGAGATGCAGTCCAGTTTATTGCTCAGAGATAGCCGACACAGGTTTCTCTTTGCATCTTGCTGGACTTCGTAAGCAGAGTCTGGTTCTGCTAAATTACTCAAGTAGTTCCAGAGTTCAAGATCTAGACCCACCTCTCTGCCTGCACCCTTCAGAATCCCACGTGCCTCTGCTTCTGAAGATGGAGGCCTGCAACTGCCATTTGTCTTCCAGGGAAGGGCTTGTCACAGATGCCAACTCGTCAATGTGACAAGCCTCCCCTCTGTGTGTGTTCACACGTAGAGGCTGGAGGTTGATGTCTTGTGTCTTCCCCCGTTCCTCTCCACCTTCTGATTTAGTGATAGGGTCTCATACAGAACTTGGAGCTTACCAGCTCAGTTGAATGGCTGACTAGCAAGCTCTGCCTCTGTATCTCCTTTCCAGCACTCCCTTACAGACATGCACTGCGTGGTCAGCATTTGCATGGTTGCTGGGGTCCTCATGCTTGCACAGGAAGTACAGTACACTGTACCATCTCCCCACCTCTCTTCTTCCTTTTATGGAAGATCAAATTGGCCTTTATCCTCCATCATTCAGCCTGGTAAGGGGCAGTCAGCCCTACCTCTTCCTACTGTAACTCCATTGTGACTATCCACATATATGACCTTGGGCATCAATGCTTATAGAGGGCTGAGTGTCATGCCTGAGCCCAGGTGGACATATCTGTTGTGTTATTTTGGTGCACATATGTGTTTACTTCAGTTGGGGAGTCTGGTTGCTCTTTGGAGAGCTCCCCTGTGACCCCAGAAAGCATGAAATCCCTTGGTACCCTGGTTGTACCATTAAAACATGGTTTCTCATTGCAAGATCTTAGCCATAATCTCTTAAGCTCATGTTTGGGCACAGTACAAGATGAACAGCTGTGCTCAAGGAATAAATGCAGCAAGCCTCCGAGAAATGGCTGTAGGTAAGGGAACGGGTCAGAAGAAGATAGAAGAGCTAACATGCAGGAAACAAGTCTTAGACAATGTGGTCACTGAAAGGGACCTTGAAGACACACTGGTCTCAGTCAGGCTGGATGGGGACGGCAGCATCACAGGGCTGGGGGTACTGTGTGGCTGCGGAAACATTCTCCCCCAGGGAAATAACAGGATAGAGGGGTAGATAGGACATGTTCAAGGTGTGTCCCAAGTCAGTCTGAGTCCGATAGCCCTAGTTCACATGCATCAACTGGCTAAAACAGGTTTCCTTTTCTAGTAATAGGTTGGACTTCGGGGAAGAATGTTACCGGGTAATTCTGAGTAGGGAGATAATGCTGACTGCATACACATGGAACTTATGGCAGCTCCTCAGAGAAGAGAAACAGAAATAAGAGTGACTAATGACTATGTGAAACTGGAGCCTTCAGCACTGCACAGGGAGTCCCGTAGTACCAGCCCAGGAACTCGTGTCTGTACAGAAGCTCAGGGGCATGAAAGGGCACAGTGCTGGGTCTGTGTGCTGGTTATGGTTGAGGCAATTTAGCACACACTAGAGTCATTCTAGTATAAGAACTCTGAATTGAGAAGACCCCCTCCAGAAGATTGGCCGATGGGCCTGTGAAGGTGTTCTTGATTAATGATTAGTGTGGGTGGGACCAGCTCCCTTTGGGCAGTGCCACCTCAGGGCAGGTGGCTCTGAGCAAGGCAGGGGAAGCGAGCCAGGAAGCAGCTCTTTCATGGCTTCTACTTCAGTTTCTACCTCTGGGTTCCTGCTTGAGTTCCTGCGCTGACTTTTCTCCATGATGGTCTGTGATGAGGAAGTGTGAGCCAAATTAGCCTTCCGTTGCTAAGCTGCTTTGGGTCACGGTGTTTATCACACCAAGGAAGCCAACAAAGACTGTCTGGAACGGTCCTAAAGTTACTGCTGGGAAAGGACCAAGTGACAAAATGCCACTTTGTGTGGTAACTAAGGCCCACCCCTAAGAGAGGCACTGAAGCTCGCTCACAGGATGTGAGCTTGCCTTCTGGAGATGGTAGGGTCTGAAAGGTTTGAGGGCAAGAAGGCTTTCAAAGAGATGAGCCTCAGATTCTACCTGGGAAAGAAAGAATAGTCAAAGCACGTGTATTCCATCTTTCCTCCTGACTCGGGGGGGAAAAAAAAAACAGTCAGTAAAGAGCCCAGGCTTGTAGTCCTGACAGAAGAACATAAAAAAATCCATTAAAGTTTCAGCAACTAGCCCTGGTATAATAGTAATTGATATACATTTTATTAACACGATAAAACATGGATGCTAGCTCCTACAACCTGTTCAGACAAAGTGAGGGCATACTTCCAAAAGGCTGAGGGATGAGGCAGCGATGCTTCCTGTGTCTGCTGCTGCTCAGTACGGGGTGAGGGTGCAGGTCCTTAGTCATTGTTACACAATGCGCATGAGTGTGCTTTAATGTTATCATGAAATTAATGCAAACTAAATCTACACCTAAATGGTATTTCTGACTTAGCTGGACAGATGTTTTCACACAAGGCCTCCCTGGTCGCCTTCTTCTGGCCCCACCCTGCTGGTGGGAATGCAAATTGCTGTAACTGTCTTGAAGGCAATTCTGCAACAGTTAGAAAAGTGACATTTCCATTCTCTTTTGGGCTTGGCTATGTCATTTCATCATTTACTCCAATGCTTGGCTTTCAGAGGCATAAAAGTACAAAGTTGTTACTGTTTTACTCTTTGGGATTGCAAAGCATTGGGGACCTGGGTTCCACCCATTATTCAGCCAGTGTGGCTGGGCCAGGGGAGAGTGGGAACTCAGCAGCTGTAAACAGTACGGAGGAAGGCCAAGGTGGACAGGGAGAAGCCAGGGGACACATTATGAAGTAGCTGGATGGAAGGATGCAGGAAGAACAGCAGTAGCATGCTGTCATTATAAGTGGGAAATGCGCATTTGCTCATTTGTGGGAAAATCTCCAAGTGAAAACCCCACATACAGGAAAGCTACAAAGCAGAGGTGGCATCAGGGCTATGTGACTTGCTGAGACAGGTGAATAGGAGAGTGAGGCAGACAGACAGATACACACACACACAAACACACACACACACACAGAGAAAGAGAGAGAGAGAGAGAGAGAGAGAGAGAGAGAGAGAGAGAGAGAGAGAGAGGTCCCTTTGCCAACATCAGTCTCTAAGTTGGATTCTGTAAAAGTTGATGGTATTTTCTCTACTTCAGAAAAAGACATTGAACATTATCAAGGAGGGTTGGGCTGGAACCCAGAATGGAAGAGAATGAACGAACGAATGAATGAATGAGCTCACTTATTTGCTGGGGTGAACAAGGTGATCAACTGGAGAGAGAGTTACTGGCTGGAGATGTAGCCCAGGAACACAATGCTTGGATCCTCAGAAGAAAGAAAAAACTCAGTGAGTCTAGTTAGCAGGCCTAAGCCTGGATCCCTGTCTCCACAAGCAAGGGAAAGGCAATCTGAAAGTTATTTTCTTTTTGGTATTTGTTCTGTACAGTACAGAGAATGATTTGTGATAATTTGCTTTCCGTTTTAAATGAGTCTATTATGTCAACTGAAAGGTAACACAACCAAATTGGGGGCTTTCAAGTATCCATCAGAAAGTGATGGGGTGGGGATGGGAGTAGGGCTGATGTGGCAGCCTCCTAGAGTTCCTGACTGGAAGTCCCAGACAAAGCAGGGTGTCTCCTCAGTGGAGGCTTCCAAACAAAAGAACAAATAAGAGCAGAGAGGGATGCACAATTAATTATCTGGCAGAAATAACTGGGGGAACTCTGATGGAAGTGTGGAGGTGGAGTTTCCAGCACAGAGCTCTAGGCAGAGCACAGCACTGCCCCCTCCCTCTCTCCCAGTTTCCTCTCTCCCCTTCCCCCTCCCTCACTTCCCTCCCTCCCACTCACACACCTTCCACCTCTTTCCCTCCCACATCCAACTCACACACCTTCCCCTTAACCCTTCCGCCCCCTCCCTCCCCCTCCCACACAGCTGATTTCTTTGTTTATCCTGGGGCAAACAATAGAAACTTCAACTGGAAACAGTTCCCCTTCCAGTTGTTCCCAAGGGCACTCTGACTTCACTCTTGGGCTGTTCTGCTGTTTTTTTGTTTTTGTTTTGGCTGTTCTGCTGTTTTTCTGCCTTTCTTCTGTTTTTTGCTGTTATAGAGTCTGGGCACCAGCTCATTCCATTTCCTGCCCCACCCCCGACTCCCACCACACACACAAGGGGTCTTAGATCTTTGAAATGAACACTCTGGAGTCTGGGACTGGAGAGCCCTCTTTGTTCCCAAAGTCCACTTTAAGAAGCTTAGAGAGCACAAGGCAATTTGTCAATTTAAGTTACATTACAGTGTCTTAGGGTCAGGCACATCTGTAAGCATTTCGTAGATCAAAGGAGGAACTGGCAGGAAAGAGGGAGCACCTGACAGGGAGGAAGTGTTGATGGAGGGATGCAATGCTGGGTGGTAGCATTGACTCTGTCCTCTGTCATCTTGTCCCTTGAGATTTATGGCAAATAGTGTACAACCTCTGGCTGGGTAGCTACAGGAGGGGGCTCATTCCTGGATGTATTTTGATGTACAGCACTGGCCTTTGTGCTCCGTGGTCTCTGGTAATCATGTGCCTTTGCTATGGTCCAAGGGCAAGATGGCTCAAATCCTAGATCCCCAATCTCCACTGATAGGAGTTGTTCCACAGACAGTCCCTGTCTGTTTTTGTGTGTCTTGGGATTGTGCCTGAAGAGTTGCGGGGACTCCAGTGTTAGCATGCATGGAGCTCCTAGCTTGTGTGGTTCTCGGTGAAGTTCATTATGCGTAGGTTCTTCTGCTGTCCGTGATTTGGCTGAAAGTCTGTGTACTTTGATGTCATTCAGGAAAGCAAACACTGGGGATGCAGTGCTTTGAGCTGGTGGGAATATTTGTGTTTTTTTTTTTTTCTGTACTCTATTGCTTCTTACAACTGAACGAGCTCTTCCTAGGACTAGGAAAACTCAGCAGAGATGTTTGTAGAGGTCGGAGATCATGCCTTGAGTTGATTGTGTTTTGAAGGGCAAAACTCTATTTTCCTCAGGGCATCAATCTTTCACCATGCTAAATGAGAAGGTAAATTTGAGCTGAAGTCTAGTGATAGCCTGACATTCCCACCTGGCAGTTGACAAGTCAATTGTGTTTGTGTCTGGGCCTTATCACAGAGTCAGCACAGGGAGATTAGAGCCAGGAGGAGGTGGAAGCTGGTCCTGGATGGGCAAGTTGAGACAGGATGGAGATGAGGTCTAGTGTGTTGGTTGATATTTCCAATTTCAGCTTCAGAGGGGAGGGGCTTCATCCCTCCACACAACTCCTGGAATTTTCAGGTAAAGACACAAAGGCCTGTCCTCTCCCTTCTGAGAGCATCCCTGTGGGCCTGCCTGTAGCCCAGTATCAGCCATACATCACCAAATCTGAAAGGCTTTACCACCTCCGGCCTCTCCACTTAGACACAAGCACCATTCACATCTTTGAGAACTTCAGTCCTTTGGGAAAAGAGAGCAAGGTGACACAGGCTTTTAATCCCAGCTCTTGGGAGACAGAGGCAGGCAGATTCTCTGTTTGAGGCCAGCCTGATCTATTCAAGAGACCCTCTTTCTCGATCTCCAACCCTATGCACTATTATAGATCAGAAAAAGCTGTTTTATTTTTCCTAGATAAAAACAACGAAATTTTACAGTTTATACAACTGCATAAACTGTATACAGTATAAACAAAGTATACAGTTTAGATTCTCATTCTTATCTCATACCAGTCTATTATGAGCAGCTCACAACAGTATTGAATAGGTTCCCAAGCACTGTTTTCGAAATATTTAGTATTTTTCAGAGCATCAGTTTAACAGCTTTGTTGAGGTGTAACTGATTTATGATAAACTCACATATGTAAGATGTACAAGCTGATAAGCGTTGACATGTGTGCACACCCGTGAAGGCATCACCAACATTGTGTTGACAAAGGTATCCATCACTCTCAAAGCTTCTCGTGACTTGAAGATTCCTTCATGCTGCTGAGTTATTGGTAGTTCATGTCTTTTTATCGATGATCCATGGCATCAACACATCCACTGAACAGCTGAGGGGGTGACTGTCCTGGTTCCAGTTTGGGGCTGAAGTTCACATGACATCCACACACAAGTCTTTGTGTGTGGATATTTTTTGCATTGGAAACAAATGTGCCTCCCATTGTCAGAAATATCTATGAGTGGAGTGGATAGATCCTATATTTTGGGTATTTTAAGAGGCCAACCAACTGATTTTCAACATAGTTTTATTCTCTCTTTCTCTCTCTCTCTCTCTCTCTCTCTCTCTCTCTCTCTCTCTGTGTGTGTGTGTGTGTGTGTGTCTCTTTCTGTCTGTCTCTGTCTCTGTCTGTCTCTGTCTCTCTGTCTCTCTGTCTGTCTCTGTCTCTGTCTCTGTCTCTGTCTCTCTCTCTCTCTCTCTCTCTCTCTCTCTCTCTCTGTTTCCATATAGCATAGCATAGCCATTAACTGCCCATAGCTCCCGAGCTAAGAGAGGGGGTCTTGTGAGCCCCTCCCCTCTCCATGTTGGAATGCTGACTGGCTTGGTCTTATGTGTGTCTTGTGCATGTGACCCCAGCTGCTGTGAGTTCACGAGAGCAAGGGCATGTTGTACTTAGAAGGCATAGCTTCATAACACTCTTCCCCATGCTCTGGCTCTTACATTCTTTCTGTTCCCTTATCCGTGATATTTCTTGAGCCCTGTGTAGGGGATGGCTTTATTGTAGTTGACCCATGTAGAACTGAAAGACCACAGTCATTTATTCCTGGTACTTTGACTGATTGGCAACATGATATTTAGCTAAACAGTAGCAATAGATTTTCTCCATAGACTTTCCCACCTATGGGATTTGGATTAGGCTTATGACACCTGGTGTGAATTTTCTCCTGTGGAGCAGGCCTCAAATTGAATGAAAAAACAGGTGGTTTCCTCACCAACAGTCATGCCATTAGTGTACCAATGGGTACATCTTACCTGACAGGTTGATATTATAGCACACAGCATTCATCACTGATGTCATCTTCTCCCACAATGGCCTGTATGTTACCTTCTGACATTATGAAAGCTAGCCAGCAGGAAAGAAGTTTCCAGGCCATTTCCAAATTGATTTCTCTGTGCCCTGAAACAACTAATGTGTGTGGTGTCTTCAACAATAGGATCTTACCATCAAGTGATGGAGGACAACCATGAATCTTGGCAATAGCTTGTATTGTTTTGGAGACCTCTTGGGCATCCCTGATCAATAACCCATTGGAAGATACTCCTCAAAAAGCACTGATATTTTCCTTTAGCAACCCACGTCTTCTGGGAACAGCATTATCTACCCAGGCAGGTAGTTCTGTATAAAATCCTTTTAAAATTATGCTTTAAAATTAACTTACAGAGTATTGAGTTAATATAAGGGCTTTCATACCCTCTTGGTTTTGCTTAACCTCCCTCTCCTCTACCCAACCCCCACTCTATCCCCATTTGAACTTTAACTTCTAGACCCTCCCACCCGCTTTAATATCATTATTTTGGCATACATTTGTAAGTTTCATAATACACTGATTTGTAGAAATAATTTACTTCTAAAGATATGTAAATAGTGAGAAGAGCTTACATATTTACCTGGGAACTTGCCATTCCCAGAGTTCTTTGCTCCCTTTTTTTGGGGTCCATGCTTCTGTCACCATCTCGTCCTGCCTGAAGAGCCCCTTCTGCATTCCTTATACTATGAGGATGAATCCCTTCAGCTTATTTTCTCTGTCTGAAAACATTTATTGTGCCTTTCCTTTTGAGAATATTTTCCTTGAGTCTGGAAATCATGGTCGACAGCTTCATTTTCCGTTTCTGCTCCCGTACATGTTGCTTCACGGCCTCTCTCACTCCTGCATTGAAAGTTGAGATTGTCAGTGTACTGGTTCCTCTGTATATAATATGTCATTCTCTCTGGCTCAGAGGGGGTTTTCTTCACCACTGGCTTTGAGTTCCTTGGGTTTCTTGATTTCCATTTGTTTGTTGGCTTATGTTCCTTTTGAATGTGACTCACCAGCCTTTTGAGTTTATGTACTTAGAGTACTCAACACATTTGGAAAACTTTTAACCACGATTGCCTGAAATACTTTTTCAGTTATTCTACCTGGGCTGCTGAGCGTGCCACACACACAGATGCTCTCTATTGGCTTTCCTCCTACTGTTACTTTTCTCAGCGTGCTTTCTAATAGTTATACAATATTTTATCTCATGCTTTTCAATTTGTTTAACTGTCTCTTTTAGTTGGGCATATAATTGGTTTTTATGTTTTATTATTCTATCATCAATATAATGGAGAAGGATATTTTTAGAGAGAACATGTTCCAGTTTCTTCAAAGTATAAATCATGAGATAATTTGTTGCAAATCCTTGGTGCACACCCACAGTGTGATAAGCTGGGTGGAGATAAAGGAATGGTGTGTGTTATTTCACAAAAGGGTTTGATTATTTGCCATTTGCAATGTGGGAGAAAATCCACTTACATAGCTTTTGTAGGGATACTTTCAAGCATAATCATCTCCATGAGAATAAACATGTGTACCCTTGTATATGTGTGTGTGTGTGTGTGTGTGTGTGTGTGCATACATACACTTGTTATCAGAATGAATAATCTGTTGCTTATTTTTATTTTTGAGAATGCAGCATAGGCTCCACAAATGCCAGAAAATGCTGAAATATACAAGGATAGCATGTTATCACATCTTCTAAGTTTTGGCTTACAGTGTTTGGGATTTGTTTCAACCCTTTTAAGGTCATCTAGGTGACATCATTCAAAGACAGAAAAATATAATGTTATCTACAATAGGGGATAATTATGATCTAGATGTCTTTTATGTATATATATAAATATAGTGAAAACCATGTTTTGTACAATTTTTAACACACTAACTTAATAAAAGAAAAATAGTAATGTCTACTAAAAGGATAAACCTATTTGTTAACATTATATTTGTACAGGAGCAGTGGTGTGATTCCAGTGTCACCCATGAAGGACTTTCTCCTTTCCAGCTGGTGTACCACAACCACCTACCACAAAGGCTGAATGCAGTTCATATACTCTTAACTGTATAATTTTAAACAAAAACACTGGACTTCTATCTTTAAATTACATAAAGATTTGACAAAGGTGAGATTTCATTAATGTCTTATTATAATATTTAAAAAATCGTATTAAAGCTTACTGAAGTAATCTCATTAGGCAATTTTTTTCTTTCTTTAACTTCTGCTTCATGCTTTATCTCAGTGGCTAGAACCTATGAGCCAACACAGAATACCAACAGTGACAGAAGCTATCTTGGCCTGAACCTCTACAAGAGAGCATCACAGACTAGCTATCTTATAAGCAAGGTGAACTTCTTTCTTACAGATTTGGAGAAGTCCAAGATCAAGGTACTCACAGATTCAGTGTTTGTGAAGGCATTCTGCTTGGCTTATAGGTAACATTTTCTCATATGGAAGAAGAAAGGTCTCTCCTATACCTCTTTTGTCGAGTCTCTATTCCATGTGCTTCTGAAAATAGTCAAGACCTTGTTACAACACAAGCAGAGACAGCAGACAGTGGCTGACCCCATTGTCAACATAACCTGTCTCCCTCTCAGAAGGTGTCTTCTCCATTCCTTTCTATGCCATGTGTCATCTCTGCCCCTCTAATTCCACACATTTCTCTTTCCACACAATTCCCTTTGCTAAAGGCTCTTGTTGATATTTAAAGGCACATGCTGTGCATTTATTCTGAGAAGCCAATCACTTATGTTTGAAGAGAGCTCTGGAGACCCAGGACAGTGTCTGTGTCTGTGAGACTAGGTTCCCAGGTAGGAGGAGAGTGGACTCTCCCAGGCCCAGCGACTTAAGGTCAAAGTTTTGCCTCCTTGTTCACAGTCATGCTGCAAAGTCAGTCATTGCACCTCAGACGCTGCCACCATCAGTTAGGACTGGAAAAGCGCCTCAGAGAGAGGTTGCCATGTGTCTGCGTCCCTGTACATTGGTGCAGGGTACAGACACTCAGGTCCTCTGGGTACAGGATGTGACACTACCCGTGGAGAGCCTCCGATCCCCACTGCGGGAAGCTCTCGAGCTGGCCTTGTTAGACTGTGGGGACACTCTGTAGTAAAACACAAGCTCCACGAGGCACTTTGTCAAGGCACACGTTAAGTAATTGCTGCTATTGAGGTCAAATGAGATTTCACTTAAATTAATTAAAGCTACAGGATCCAGAAGGGAAGTGATGAAATTATTATTTTCTCACCTTTACAGCTCTGCACAGGCCTGGAGAGACTCCAATTAGGACTTCAGGGAGGGGAGGGATTCCTGTCTATTAAAATTAAGCTTGCACAGAACTGGACAGAACATCTGCTAAATTGTGATTAGCCAAATTCCCCAAATTTCATTTGGACTGATGCTAAAAGGACACATTTGCCAAATAATGATCAAGACAGATGCTCCGATTCCATGATCATATTTGCAAGAATGGTTTACTGGAAGTCAGACTGTCATTAGACGGAATGAAAGCTAAGCAGCACGTGGCCCCGTTTCCATCGTAGTGAGCGGCAGACAGCGGCTGAGATCTGAGTGTACCGCTGTAGAGTCTGCTGGACTTTCTAGGCTGAGTCCAATGGTTCACTCTGAATCACCATTTTCACCAATACTTCCCCAGGAAATACTTAGAGACCATCTATTATTATGGAATATACACAGTTACACCCTCAAATGTTTAACATTAACCCCCGGTCACATAGCCCAGGTTATGCAACAGGCATTGAGGTGGCCAGAATCTCATGCTAGTGACAAACAACCTGAACCACAGTTTAACTCACAACTGTGTGTGGAGTAAGTGCACACTGCCGACATAGGCGTTTTCCTCCATGGTGGCACCTGCCCGAGGATTTGGGAAGGGACCGCGGGTGTCCTGACTTGATGCTATTTGTTGCAGGATATTTGACCACACCGTGACCCCTGAGAGTGTGTTAATTACTGAAAAAAAAAAAAACTCAACAACAACAACCCTATTTCTAACGTGGTGTGACTCAGCCCTTAGCACAGTCCTTTAACCCCTCTGGCTGGAGTACAGACATACTCTTAATACACACCTTCAATCCCAAACAATGGCAGTGAAGTTAGTTTGTAGAAAGAGGCACCCCTGTTTGAAAGTGATGTCTAATTGAGTGGCAGAGAAGACAGAATAGGATATCCCCACCTCCCACAAGGAGAAAGAAGGGAGGCTACTGAGAGAGGAAGAGAAAGTAGGCAATTTTACCAGGAGGGTTTTACAGAGACAGGTTTAAGAGGGAACAAGCTAGACAGAGGAAAGACAAGCCAGAGAATGAGAAGGAGCCAGAAGAGTAGAACAGCTTGCCAGGTAATGTGAGGCCAAGCAGAGCAATTCAGGAGAAACTGAGAGAAGCCGGATTGACAGTCAGCTTAGAGAGTTTTGAGCCAGAACCGCTGAGTTGAGCAGCCAGCCAGAGCTCAGAAAGAACTAGAATGGGTGAGGTTGTTCAGCAGTAAGTCTTGGAGGCAGGAAACATTCTAGGCCTAGATAAGATTGTAAGGAGGTTAGCAACTTCCAGGACTAGGCCTAGGTTAGCAGACAGGCAGTAAGCCTGGAGACAACAATAAAGTAAAATAAAAGTTACTTTTATAGCTTGCATCCCATCCGTCATTGCTGTACTTGGGTTGGAATTGTGTTCATAGCTGGGGTCCCATGTATGGACCCCTGGTTTTCTCCCCAAAATTCTGAGAGCCTTGGCCTTCTGTGTTGCAGAGGGCCAGATGACTCATCGCTCCTCCAAGGGCTGTGGAGAAATAGATGGGTTCACTGAAGTCTGCTCTCGTAGCCTGAGGCTCTCAAGTATGTCCAAGGATTAATTGTGACCTTTACTGAGCCCCAAAGGGTTTCTACAAGTCGGTGAGGGGAGTTGCCCAGTTGAGGCTCTACCCAAGGTTGCCACTTCAATGAAAGAAAGAAGGAGAGAAAGAAAGGAGGGGGGCAAGGGAGAAAGGAAGGAAGGAAGAAAGGAAGAAAGAAAGGAAAGAAGGAAGGAAGGAAGGAAGGAAGGAAGGAAGAAAGAAAGAAAGAGAGAAAGAGAGAAAGAAGTGAATTTGAACATGCAATTTGGAGCCCACTTGGCTGAGTGGCCTGGATTTTGATTTCATGTTCTTTTTCTTCAAAGTGCTTAATCGATGGCTGGGCTGGGCAGGCTGGAGCTGAGGTATCAATGGGATGGAGTCCAGGGCTGCACTCAGCAGTAATTAGATGGTGAGCCCAGGCTATTTTGGTGTTGGCCAAATATTTTGAATATGTGCTAAATGGCAGCAATCAACTTTATCTTAATTGCCTCTGCATTAGGTTAGCAGGTGAGCAATAATATGAATATAAAAATTGGCTCTATGGAGCTCGTGACAAGGAGAGCTGGGGGAATTCAGAGCCAGGCTAGAAGGAGCCTTGGATAACAGCTTTTGTGGAGATTTCATTCAGGTTCCTGCTGCTGCTCTGGCCTCTTCTGGTTCTGTGTTATTTCTGATCTCAGAAGGGTCCTGATGTCTGTGCTGAGACTCCCAGCAGCTTGCCTGCTCTGGACCCCCTCCTTTCATTTCTGCACCCTGGGCACAACAGGTGCTTTGATTTGCTACCTTCTGCCTCACCATATTAAATCTTAGGATGTTTTCTCTAAATTCCCAACCAAATTAGTCCTTTAATGATGCTTGCAAAAATTACACCCTATGTCCGAGCTCTGCCCAAGGCCATTACCTGCTCCAGGCATTTGGCTACTATCAACAGAGGGCCCCCATGGCCCCAAATCTGGTAGCTTAGGCTTTGCTGCTGGATCCCACCTTCTTCTGTGAATTGTCTCCGCGTCAAGCTTTCCCATTTCTTTGGTTGTTTGTATTTCAGATTTAAAGACATAGAATGCTTTGGCTGTGTATGTATAGATTTGGCTACAGGCTAGATACGTTTCCACAAGGAAAAACACTCCTCTGAGTAAAGTCTAACTCTGCTATAACTATTTGCTACAGTCTGGAAGGTTTTGTCACTCCAAATCCATGTGTAAAAACTCCCTGAGATATTAGGAGGCAGGGCATTTGGGGAGACTGGGTTCTAATGACAGAGCTCTTGTGAGTGGGATGATCTAACCGGTAAGAAATATTCCCCAGGTAGGCTCAGGTTTTCTGCCAGCTGGTAGACCCTGCCATGGTGGTGGTGGCGGTGGGAAACTGAAACATAGGGTTTCTAGCCTTTCCTGTGGATTTGTCCATTGGTATAGTCAGCATGACAGTGTTAAATGGGGCCTCACTGGATTGCCATGGTGGTCCCTTATACCGCCCGTCCTCTCTTCTCTCCTCCTTTGCTTCTGCTCTTCTTGTCCCTAGGCTGCTCCATTTTCTGGCTGTCATAAGATGAATAGCCTCTGCTACATGTTCCTACTGCCATCCTGTTTATGTTTCTCCTCAGGCCCAAGTTAACTAAGTCAGAGGCCATAAACAGAGGCCTCTGAGACTGAGCCAAAGGAAACCGTATTCCTCTAAGTTATTTTCTCTGTTATTCTGTCAAGAAGGAAAACTGCTCCGTTCTCCCCTGCCACCACGCGATGGCAGTGAAAACAAGTCATCTACAACCAGAACACAGACCTCAGTGGGTCACAGAACACACAGACCTCAGGGGGTCACAGAACACACAGACCTCAGTGGGTCACAGAACACACAGACCTCAGGGGGTCATAGAACACACAGACCTCAGTGGGTGACAGAACACACACAGACCTTAGTGAGTCACAGAACACACACAGACCTCAGTGAGTCACAGAACACACAGACCTAAGTGGGTCATAGAACACACAGACCTCGGTGGGTCACAGAACACACAGACCTCAGTGGGTCACAGAACACACAGACCTCAGGGGGTCACAGAACACACAGACCTCAGGGGGTCATAGAACACACAGACCTTAGGGTGTCACAGAACATACACAGACCTTGGTGGGTTACAGAACCCACAGACCTCAGGGGTCACAGACCACACAGACCTCAGGGGGTCACAGAACAACAGACCTCAGGGGGTCACAGAACACACAAACCTCAGGGGGTCACAGAACACACAGACCTCAGGGGGCCACAGAACACACAGACCTAAGTGGGTCACAGAACACACAGACCTCAGGGGGTCACAGAACACACAAACCTAAGTGGGTCACAGAACACACAGACCTCAGTGAGTCACAGAACACACACAGACCTCAGTGGGTCACAGAACATAGACCTCAGGGTGTCACAGTTCTGTTGGAACCTTGGATTTGGACTCCCCAGTTACAGAAATGTGAGGAATAAGTTTGTCTCGTTTACAAGTCACCTATAAAATATAGGTATCTCACCATTTGTGAGAGCGGTTTCTGTAGTCAGGGATGATGTATAAAAGTGAGGATGGGTGAGTTCTCTCTCCAGTGAGTGGTGCCAGGAAAATTTAACTTAAAATTGGACCAAGTGAAAAAGAATCAACTGGAAATGGATTAATTGTAAGACATGAGTCTATAAATTGCTAGAAGAAAAGGGGAAAGCTCCTTGGTGTTGGCCTTATACCAAAACACCATGTTGTGTACCTTAAATAACGACAATCAAAATGAGTTAGGAGAGACTGGGGGAGGCTCAGTTGGTAAAGTGTGTGTCACTCTTGGTGGTTTGAATGAGAATGGTTTCCAAAGGCCCCCATAGGTGGCACTGAGTTAGGCTTTGAGGTGTCAAAGCTCTCTTTGCCTTGTACTTACGGGTCTCAGCTACTGCTCCAGCACCATGCCTGCCTACCTGGTGCCATGCTCCCTGCCATGGTGGTCATTGTCTAACCTGCTGAAACTGTGAGCCCTCAAATGAACTCTTCTACATGTTTCCTCAGCCACGGTGCTTCACGTCAAGGAAAGAGTAAGATCATCACTCAAGTGTGAGGTACTAAGATTGAGTCCCAGCACCCACATAAGAACTGAGCATGCATCACTCACTTGTAAAATCAGTGCTGGGGAGGCGGAAGCTGAAGAATCTCCAGGTTTTCCTGCCTAGCCAGTCTGGTTCATAAGTGCTAGTGCTCAGGTTCTTATGTACCAATGCACATTCAAATATACTCTCTCTCTCTCTCTCTCTCTCTCTCTCTCTCTCTCTCTCTCTCTCTCTCTCTCACACACACACACACACACACACACACACACACACACACATACCTGAGGATGGTGGGTTATCAGGTGCAGATTTAGACCCTTAGCCACATTCCTTATACCCCCTCAGCCCTTCTTGGCAACAGTTTGTCTCTGGCTACTGTTAAAAGTGATCTTAGGAACCAGGATTTGATTTACTCAATGCTGACTCTGAAGGCTTCTCATTTCAGCTACACATGTCACAGTCACTCCACAGACATCTGCATCGGAAGGACATACCTTTGTATCTGTTCTGCCACCCAACCTATCTTAGCTTCAGACTGTGGGGAAGCAAAAGTAATTTTGCAGCTGTTGAGGATGGGACCTCCCTCATCACCCACTGACACTAGTGGGGAAGCTGGAACATGGAAGGATTGAAGATATTCAACTCCTATCTTCTGCCATCTGATCAGTGGGTCCATACACTTAGCAGGACATGACATCTGTATAGAAAATCTCTTTGTTTCCAAATGACAGTAGCATATTTACAGAGCTTAAGGAATGACTAACTTCTTTTATAATGAAGGTATGCTTGGTACTGTTTCAGGGTCTGTGTCTCTGTGATTTTATTCATCTCCATATCTAGCTCCTGACTAGAATGTAGCAAAGAAAAGAGAAAGATCAGCTTCTATATTTAGAAAGCCCGTGGTAGAGAATGATATGGAAAAAATTAAAATATATATTTATATGTATGGATAACAAACATGAGTAGATACATAAATATATCATTTTATTTACTTTTGAATAAGTAACAAAGTGAGATGCTATCTGAACTGAGAAAGGATGAGAGAAAAATTGGAAAAAGAAACAAAGGAGGAGATATTTTTACAAAATATGGTAATATGGAAATATGTTATTTCCAGGAAGAGCTGGAGGGCTTTGGCTTTATAACATGATTCAAAAATACCTTTCTCAGTGGTATAATTTTCTCCAAATTGTAGCCTGTTTGATATAAGCTCATAAAACATTTGTGTCTTGGCTCAAGACAAAGATTTCTTTCAGCCAAATATGATAAAAGTGGAGAAAGGTTAAGGGAGTGTTATTATTATGCAAGTAAAATGAAGGCCAGGCACAACCTGTGGACTGTGGTACAGGACACTGATTTGTCGTGACATGTTTACTGGGTCCAGAAATAACGATTCTGAGGCTTTATTGTATTTACAAACACGTTGCCATGACCTTTGGCTTGGTTTCTGACTAGCTTGTAACTGAATTTTCCCATTTATTCTAATCTAAATTCTGCCATGTGGCTGGTTACCCCTGCTCAGCTATCATGTGTCTGTCCTCCTTCATGTCCTGGGTGAATCTTCCTGTGCTTGGCTCTATTCCAGTGGCCTTTCTGCCTACTGGATGTCCTACCTTCTATTCTACCCTTTCCTATAGGCCATAGTTTTTTTTTCTTTCTTTTTTTTTTTTTATTGACAGGCGATGTATCCATATACAAGAATTTGATTTCCTGGCTCTTTGATAGTAAATGATTGATTCACATTTGCAGATTAAAAATAATTACCATGGCCTAAGAACCACAGAACAGTGGGACAAGTGCTCCAGAATTAGAGAGAATTCACCCCTACCCATGATGTTCTGTCCAGGCTTGCAGGGGATGGATCTGTCCAGGCTTGCAGGGGATTGGCTGACTGAGGGCTGCTCTTTCTCAATGCCCCCCCCCCCCCCCCCCCCCCCGTGCTCCCAGATAGTGCTCCCCTAGTGGCCTTCAGGCAGTCTGTCAAGTTGACACAAAAACTGTATCATCACAGGTGGGCAGTAGGGAGGTGGCAGCTGCCCAGAAGAGGCAGCATGGTCAGGAGCTAGGAGGCCACCTGGTTGGGGCAAGGAGAAGAAAGTTGACTAGATTTACAGGATGGGATTCAAGTACTTCAGGTCACTTAGTGTTCCAGATTGCCCTGCGGTCACTGAGTCTTGCTCTACCGGGGCCTCCCAGAGCCATGTGGTTCCAAGTGTACACATACATTCCGAGGTGTCTCAAGGACCAGAGACTAAAGGGTCCCTGAGGCTGCTCCTAGGCTGGATAAATAAGCAGATGGTGGTGCCATAGTCTATACTCAAATGTACTTCCTTTGAAGGAAATGTTGAGGCTGGGGAGATGAATCAGTAAATGTCCGTGGCACAAACATGAGGACGTGAGTTCAGATTCCCAGCACCTGTAAGACCCTGTCGAGTCTTAGCTAACTGGAGACCCCCTGAGTGAATCACATGGAGCCTGATCGATGCAAAGAGCATGAGGACTTTTATTTCAGTGCACTGAGGCCGTTCCAGACCCTAAGAAAAGGAGGCGACCCTGCACAGCTTGTTCAGTGAGCTTTTATACAATTTTCAGGGCAGCAGCCGTTAGACACAATGTGATTGGTAGAACAGTATGACTTTTTAAACTGATTAGTCTTTAGGGAATGAGGTGGCAAGGACTTCCCTTGTTTGAAGGTGGGCAAAGGTCCACCCTGCGGAATGTTTCAGGTTGTTTCTTACCCTGTGATCTGAGGAATGTTAATTAGCCTTTCCCTTCTGGAGAGTTCTGCTACCTTCCTAAAGTTCCTGAGCTTATCTTAGTAAGGAAATTCCTGGCCTCCTGGAGTTTTTCTGAGATGCCCCTGTATACTCGGATCTTACAGACCTAAGTAAAAGACAGAAGTAGCAATGTGCATCTGTAAGACAGGCACCAACAGAGGAAGAGACTAGTGGATGCCTGGAACTACTTGACTAGCAAATCTCTCTGATTGGATGGGCTTCAGGTTCAGTGAGAGATGGTCTAAATATAGAAATCAGGAAACAATGGGTTAATTCCCCTCCCCCACTGCTACAGTATACAAAAAAAAAAAAA
>NW_022196904.1:126979657-127002152 GCF_008632895.1 Mastomys coucha
AAAAAAAAAAAAAAAACCATCTTGCAGCAGCCCCAGGGGGATCTGTTGGTGCCTGTGGCTTTTGACTCTGCTGGCTCAGTGGCTATTTGATTAGCAGTCTTGATGGTCAAGGCTTCTCTTTTCTCCTCCCAATTAGGGGTGGAACTAGAACAGTTTGCTATGGATTAATCCTTGGTGTGGAATGTTTGGTATGCAAATCTTCTTCCTTAACTGCCATCTTTTATTTGCCAGTGTGGCAAGTCTTTATTTGTTTCTATTACAAAACCAAATCCTTGAAAGTCTAAGTTCTTAATATCTTGAAATTTCAATTATCCATCCTGATCATATCTCTATCTGTATTCCCATTTGCATGCAGGGAGAGCAGGCTGTAAACAAAAGCACCTTTTGAAATGAGGAGAGTTACTGGAATCTCTAGCAGAAGCCCTTATTTGCCAGAGAGAAGTCATTTCCATAAGCAAGCCAGAAGAGGGCCTCTGGGAATGCAGGGCCCTTAGAGGATCCTGACCCTGCTTCTCTGAGCAGCAGCCTTGCTGGGAAGTGAATTGACCTTGTGCTAAGTCTTGGTGTTCTGAGTGTCCTGGAGGGTCCCAGGTGGACCATGTCCAGATGGTATGCCTGTGAATTGTAGAGCTTGCTGCTCTTGGGCCTGTACACCAATACAAAGGGTTGCACATTTTAACTGCACTTGAAGTCAGAGAAATGCACTTATAGAAAACCTATGGCAGAAGCTGAACGATCAGAAGCTGTTTCCAGAAGGACTGAGCAGGAGTTTGAGCTCACTCCACAGCTTAACTCCTGGGCTGGGTAAGTGGGGGATATAGACAATTAGCACTGAATGCCAAGGACGGAGCAGAGCAGGGAGTGCTGACCAGGGGATGTGACTGCAGGGAAGGAGGAGTCTGGGACTGGATTTCAATCTTTAGGTGAATGATAACCCGTTGACCTGCCTTGCAGCCATTACACGGCTCCTGAAAGCCAGGTTCTCTGCCCCAACGAGGTCTCAGCCATAGGTGCCAGAACTGTCTCAGCTGATTCATCAATACCACAACCAGGATGGTGGCATTGTGGAACTTAGAGAGTGGGTTGAGGTTGGTCTGTGAGGAAAGTGTGGAGTGGAACCTCTTGGCTGCTTCCCAGCCGGGATGCCATCTATCCCAGGGTTCCCTCTAGGTGAAGCTGGATTGTAGCTGGGCCTCCTGTCCTGTGAGTCACACCAGCCAGCTGAGCTTTAGTCTTGGGCAGTGCCCACTTGTCCATGTATGAAACTGAGGAGCGGATAAAGGAACATAACCATATTATATGGAAGACCTTATGTCTTACAGAAAAGCCCTCTTACAGAAAAGCCCTCTTCCATGGGCACAGTGAACTTTCCCGAACCTTTCTCTGTAGGGAAAGCGAGTGTTCCAGACTCTTTCTCTATGGGTATAGTGAGTGTTCTAGACCAAGCTCAATGGGAACAGTGGGTGTTCCTGACACTACCTTCATAGGGACAGTGAATGTTCTTGCTCTTCTCCGCAGAAAAGTGAGACTGAAGACTGTTTCGTACAGTGAACTCTCCTAAGTGCAAGGCACAGAATCCATTCCAAGACTTACTGCATGATGCCAACACTCCTCTGTCTAGGAACTGGTCCAACCCTTGAGGACACTGTGATGAGCAAGGCTGTTTGTGCTTTGGCGAGTTAGTCTCCTGAGAGCTGGTCTGCAGATGTATCCTGGTGACCCTGGCTGCTCAAAGGGATAAACCATACATCTCAGGCAATAAAAAGCATATCTCTTGCTCCTGCCCCTCCCTACTTAGCATACCTATTCCATGTGCTCATACCCCAGGCACCACCCAGATTGAAGGTTACCCAACATAAGAGCTGGAGAAGTGGAGGACCTTCGAGGTCTTAGGGATAATGTTTGAACATAGGGTCTACATTCTATACACACTATAAGCCACTCAGATCCTACCTTGCTTAAGGCATGGTCTCAAGGATGGAATACGCACATAAGAGGTACCTGTAAATAGCACTGGAGTGGGGCCAACCTGCCCAGGTGAGAGTGGGCAGGCAGATTCTCAACCACACTGTCCTGTGGCTGGGGCGAGCAGATTACTAGGACTCAATTTTCCTTTTAGAATGCAGACTGACAGCTAACAAAAGAGTTGTCAGAGCCCAGTAGTGGTATGGCTGGGTCCTCCGGTAGAGCTATATCTAATTTCCGGAGGAACCGCCAAACTGATTTCCAGAGTGGTTGTACCAGTTTGCAATCCCACCAGCAATGCAGTAATGTTCCTCTTCCTCCACAACCTCTCCAGCATCTGCTGTCACCTGATCTTTTTATCCTAGCCATTCTGACTGGTGTGAGGTGGAATCTCAGAGTTGTTTTGATTTGCATTTCCCTGATGACTAAGGATGTTGAACATTTCTTTAGGTGCTTCTCAGCCATTTGGTGTTCATCAATTGAGAATTCTTTGTTTAGCTCTGTACCCCATTTTTTAATAGGGTTATTTAAAAAAGAGTTGTCAGAGCAAAGCAACCAATACAGGGCTTCAGAAGGCCAAGGTTGTGGTTAAAAAAAAAAGTTACCTGAGTGCACCGAATCCATCTAAGCAGAGCCATGGGCAGGAAGAGGGAGCCAAGAGTGTCCCCAAGGAGGAATCTTTATGCTGATGATGGGCCAATTTTCTACCTCTGTTCTTTCTCTGTTTATTTTGTTATTTGAAATTTTCTTTAGCAGTTTGCCAGGCTTGGTATATTTCTTTGTTTCACTGTTTTTCATCTGTGCATAGATTACATGTTTTCAGCAGCATCTGCTGTGAATTTTAATTACGATGCTCAACTCAAAGGGAGCCTCACAAAGCAGCCTGCGTCGTTAGCAGTCCAGGGCCATGTTTATGGCGCAGACGGAGGTAGCACAGTGCTTTGGGAGACTTGGAAGTCAGACAAAGGAAATACAACCCCTCAGTTTTCCCCTTGTCTCACTGCCTCCTCCCCCATTTAAGAAGCATTTGTAGCAAGGGACCACTGTGCATTAAATTACTCTTGGTTTTTGTTTTTCGCCAATAATTGTCCTTTGGTACTTTGAGGTAACATCACAAAGCCCTGGAAGCTTTTAAAGTAGCAGCCTGGGATTGGCGGGTAGACTGCTGGAAAATACATGTCTGTGTTTGGTTGTTTCAAATTACAAAAATAAGCTTATAAAATGCCATAAAATCTGGCTGTGATTACTTATGAGCTTAGGAAAGCTTTCTGGGATACATGGAATTGAGTCCCCCGAGGTCATCCTTATGTTGGTAATGCTGGTTCTGTGTAGCTCAGCATGGAAGCCTAGAGGGGCCTGCTTACATAGGCATGTCAAGCCGAGCTGCTCGTGTTCAGCACCTGAGGTCAGTCCTCCTGCTGAATAGGGTGGGCAGAGCATGCCCCTGCCACAGAACACATTCCCGACAGAGCAGATTGTGTCTACCTTGGTCATTTGTACAATTCAGCCCCATGAGTGCATTTTATTTCAGAAGCGTCTGTTTGGAAGACACGATTATGCCATCAGAATTTGCCTGTTGCCATAGAGAAGGGAACCAGGAAAAGAAGATGGACATTACATCCCTTGGAGCCCTGGATTACGTCTGGGCTTTTGGTTAGAGGGGCACTATGTCTCCTCAGGGTTATGGCTGCTCTTGACATGAGGCTGTAGGGTATTGTGCTAACTTTTCTCATGGAGGCATGAACAAACATCTCCCCCCAATAGGGCACCAACGACAGACCAGAGAGTCTATGAAAACCAAGTTTGATAAACTAAACTTATTGCAGGAGTATGGGTGAAGGGTTACTACAGGTAACCCCCAAGCAGTCACTAAAACATCTCACCATAGTGTAGATGATGACTTCCCTATAGCTGCATATATGTGGTTCCCTTCAGTTTACCATCTCTGTCCTGTCTACTGTAACACCTCCCCAGTCCATGTGTAATGGGGAACAGAATCATACATAGCTGAGAACAGGGTTTAGGAGTGAGGTAGTGACTGGAATCTCAAGGTGGGGCCTAGTGACCCTTCCCAAGCTCTCCTACAAGGGCATATCAACAGGAACAGCATTTTTGAAGACCTCTGTGCCCTAATAAAACTGTTAATGGCTACCGGAGCCCTCAAGATAGATCAACAGGTAAAAGCATTTTATGTGCAAGCCTGGTTATCTGAGTTTGATCCCTAGAATCCATGGAAAGATGAAAGAAGAGATCCAACACCACAGTGGTGTTTTCCGACAGTCACACACGTGTTACAGCATGTTCTCCCCTCTCCCACAATATGCAATTGCACAGTAATAGTAAATAATTTGTACAAGGAGAGTAATGGCTACACATGTGCCACAGCATGTTGCCCCCACACACGCATCATGAATACATACAGTATAATATAATAAATAAAAATGTAAAGGCTAGTGGTGTCTGTTACTATTGATGAAGATAATGTTCTACAATACAGGACCCATGGCATTGATCTACAGAGGATGGAAAAGTACCCAAGGCAGATGTTATATAATGTTTGCCAAACGGTATTCTCTTTTCTCCTGAGAACTTCTTAACCAGGTCACCAGGGTCCCAGAAGCAGCTTATATGAACCCCAACACCTGTTGGTTCTGCAGAGCAGTATACAACATAGTGCACTGGTGTCAACTGTCACTGCCATACCTCCTGGATGGTGCCTGCTCTAGCTAATGTGATCTCACCTTCCTAGTACCTGGACTAGACCCATGGTAGCATTGAGGCTGGCCAAGACTACATGGCCTTCATGTGACAAGAAAGGGCTGGGGGGCTAGAGTCCAGTCATCTGCCCTAGAGCCCCAGAGGGTAGTGTGGCTTTGTCCTTCGAGCTCCATGGCCTAGAGACCTTTGACTGTTATCATTCAATCCCCTTCTACTGATCTCTAGTAAGGCTCCTCTGTGCTGTCCCTGACCTCATTGTAGTTGTTTCACCCTTCTGACCTCTGAGTGGCAGATCATCAAGTCCTTACTGCTCTGTCAATATCCTAGAGAATGAAAAAGAGAGTTCTTGGGCTTTCAGCTGCCAAATTACTTCCTCATTCTTCCACCAGTATGCTAGGCATGCATTTGGCTATGAAGCATGAGTGTCTTAGTTAGGGTTTTACTCCTGTGAACAGAGACACCAATGCAGGTCTTATAAAGGACAACATTTAATTGGGGCTGGCTTACAGGTTCAGAGGTTCAGTCCACTATCACCAAGGTGGGAGTGTGGTGAAGGCAGAGGTGAGAGTTTTACATCTTCATCTGAAGGCCGTTAGTAGAATACTGACTTCCAGGCATCTAGGATGAGGGTCTTAAAGCCCACAGCCAGAATGACACACCTACTCCAACAAGGTCACACCTACTTCAACAGAGCCACACCCTCTAATAAAGCCGCTCCCAGGGGCCAAGCATATACAAAACATAACAGTGGGTCTCTGTGATTCCTGCTCTTGTGTGATCATATTTCCTGAAGCCTCTGCTTTTCCTGCACCTCATAGAAGGATTCTCCATTCTCCAGGAATGCCACACAGGCAGGAGAGATTTACAAGTGATGACCTAGCCTCATGGGAAGCAGCATGCTTACTAACTAGAACTGATACCTGTCTCCTGTAATAACATCTTTTAGGAATTCTGGAATTTGGATTTTTTTTAAATGTAGAATATTATAAGAGTGCGGCTTTTTTTAACCCCAGGTGTGGGAATATTGGGCTGCTTTGGACTCTTTGCAGCAGCTGACTATGATTTGCCTCGTGCTCTAGCAGAGGCATGGGTTTGCCAGCTGCAGATAGTTTCTGAAATTGTGTGGTGTTTGGAATTTTGGGAACTTTTGATATGGTATATAAATGCTAGGGCCCTGAGAAGGCAGAGTTGTTGGTTGGTGGTCATTTAGGGGGTTTGGTTGTGGTTTGTCAGTAGTCGTGTTCAAAGAAGAACAAAAGGAAAAAAATAGATTCAGGGATCTCTGTCTCCCTCTTCCCTCTATTCTTCTCTCCTATCTAGTAGTAGAGGGGCGAAACAAGAGGGGTAAAGGGTGGTAAAAAAAGAAGAACTCACAAAGTAGACAAGACCAGCTACAAGCAAAGAAGAAACAAGAAGAAAGAAATTAGATTTAGGGATCTCCCTACCACCCCTGTCCCACTATCCTTCTTTCTTTCCTATCTAGTGATAGATGGTGAAGCCAGAGGGATAAAGGGTGAGCAAAAGAAGAACCCACAAAGGTCAGCTCCACTCTCCTCTTTGATAATGTGCGCAAATGAGACAGGGACTTAAGTTGTTTCATGTTGGAAGCTGGGGGACAGTGCTCACCTTGAGCAGTGAGAAACTGATTGGTTATCTGAAGCCACAGCAAGTGTCCTTTTTCTGTCCAAGTCCCCCATCCAGTATCCCTCATTGCATTTAACTTCTTAGGCTATTCTTGAAGGTGACAGTTTTCAGACTCTCCTTGCTTTCACTGACTGTGACCATGTAGGAGAACAGATCAGGAAGGGTCTTAGTTTTGTCTTTACTTCCCCCTTTCTCATAATGAGACTGACATGCAGATCTGTGGAGGAAATCCACAGAGGCAAAGTGCCTTCATGTCATGTCATATCTAGAACATGCTCCATCCACTTGACTGGGTCACTGGCTGATGTCACTCCAGGCTGAAGAAGTATTTGTCAGGTTTCTTTACCTGATGTCTATTCTGGGATACTTTTCTGTTTCTATGATAAATTCCATGACCAAAAAGCAGCTTGGAGAGGAAATCATTTATTTGGCATATACTTTCACTATTGCTAGAAGTCATGGCAGAAATTCAATGCACACATACTTGAAGCAAGAACCACAGAGGACTGCTGATTCCTGGCTCATGTCCTCTGGCTTGCTCAGCCATCTTACATATTCAAGCTAGGCCCATCTGCCTAAGGATGATATTGCCCACAGCGGTCTGAGCCTTCCTAAATCATCTAGCAATCAAGAAAATGCCCCATAGGCATGCCTACAGGCCAATCTGATGGTGGCAGTTCCTCGAGGTTCTCTCTTCCTAGCTATATCAGGCTGATAAACAAGATTAGTTATTAAATTGCCCCATTTATGATCTATACATCTGATAGACAAATGTTCCAAGGTGCTGAGGCTGAAGCGCTTGGCTCCTCTTTCTAGGGCTCTAGGCTCACAGAATGGCTAGCTGTCCAGTCTTAGCATCCAGGCCACCCTGGAACCTGCTATGTCTGGGACTTAGAATCTGAGAAACCCCAGAGAATGACTTCTTTTCTGTGCACATTTGTTTGGTATGGTGAAGAAAATCCCTATAGCCTTGTTGTGGCTGTCCATGGTTGATGGATGTTCGGTGTGACTCGGGCTACCTGGTGGGGCCTGTCAATCTACCACAGCTCTCAGAAGCAGTGGCTATCCATAGCTGGTAGGTGTGCAAGATGACGTAAACTGCCTGGTAGGGCCCATCAATCTACAATAGCTCTCAGGAGCAGTGACTTTCAATTCAGTGAAGAGATGCCAAGTGGGAGAGCAGCTATAACTTTCCCAATAAATTTATTATAAATTTTTGCCCCAAGTGCTTCAAGAATCTACGAGAGAAGCATCTTAAGCTTCTATTGGAAGGCGTATATTTGCAGAAAAATGTGCAAAGAACCATTTCCTTCCAACTGAGTATAAAACAGGACTATTTCATCAAATATGCTGGGGCCTTTATAGCTAAGAGTGTTTGAATTTTGACCTCACCATCTCATTCTGCATGCCTTTCTGTAAACATGTCCAGGGGATTGTTTATCTGCCAGCTTGGCTGGCCTCAGTAATCCATAATATCATTTTCCTCTTTCCATTCCAGAGACTCAGGCAGTCTGGAAGAGCCAGCACCTGCCAACAAGGATGGTGTGCCACAGCTTCCCAAGAGACTCAGCTGAAGTATCAGTGTACATTTGGAAAAGAAAGTTCTGGCATAGAATTTTGTGATAACTTTATTTTCCCTTTTATCTCTTAATACATGTGGTGTGAGCAAGGCAAACTCGGTACTGGACTGTTTTAAGAAGTTTTGTTACTGATGAAAACAAAGCTCCTCTTGTACCCTCTCAGTTACCCGGAGTGCAGTGGATTAGAGCAGAGTCACTGGGAAGGTCTTGGAAGGACAGACGACTGTAGGAATTTTGCCTTGGCAGGGAGAATATTTGGAAGCCTAGATGGCATATGAGTTCACACACTGACTCCATGATCCGTGATTGCCATTCTTATAACTTGGCTTGTTTCATACTGAGATTTTGTTGATGGTGCAGTCTAAGCTTGTCTCCATCCCCACAACCCTGCAGCTCTTGAATTCTGGCTACAGCATAGGTCCAGCCCAGGAGTTCCATGGGGGTTTCTGTGTCTCTGTTCCATCCAGTTTTGTTGAGAAGCAGGCAGTTCTTGTGAGCAGCTGAGATCATTGCCGGTCCCACAGGACAGGCATCCTGGTTCTTTACTGTTAGTAACCTCCTCTTATTAAGTTCGCAGCACGGCCGTGCTGCGCCAGCTCTGATTTCTTACTTGTGAATATTAAGTGGTGTTCTTATTGAGAACATATTTTCCCTTTTATGAATATTATGGAAGCTCATGTCCTCCGCAGCAGGGAGCGTGGAGAGCATCGCAGAAGGCCTCTGAGGAGCAGAGAGCCGAGAACAGCTTCTGGATCTGCAGAAGTGTGGGCGTTGAGAAGGTCAGCAGAGTGCAGGTGTTCGCATCTCTTCAGACAGCTTCCGCAGGGCAGCAGGGACTCCTCTAGAGGATGCTGTGGAAGCAAAGAATACAGATGCAAGTATACTGTGTGAGCTTTTTGTTGCAAGGACTAAATAAATGTCTACTCACCCCAGATAGGCCACCAAAGTAATGATTCCACCTGAACCTAGCTTGATGATCTAACAGTCTTCAACTTCTTCATAGGAAAATGGGACTGGGATTAGTTATAGCAGTGAATGTAGCCCCAGCTCAGTGATGTCACTAGAAAGTCTCACCCCAGCATAGATGGGGACTTTCCCACAGCTGCAGAGAAGGAACACTTGTTTTGGTTTACCTCCCACCCCCATCTCCTGTATACTGTAACATCTCCAGAGACCAAGTGCAGCTTGGGCAGAATTATATACAGTTGCAGGAGGGAAGGAGTGGCTTGCCTCTTATGTGCGAGTCTAACAATCCCTCCTCTAGGCTGAAGGTTTCTTGCAGGTACTAAGGGCTGACATGCTTGGGAGATAGCATTTCTCAATAATGTGAGAGTCAGATTTGTGGTGATGGGTAAGCAGGGGATAGGTTTTATCAATGTGTGTGTTGGAAATGAATCTCCTACTTCTGAGCTCTTCCAGCATCCCAGGCAGAGCAAGAGGTCCAGCACCCAAAAGTCAGCATGCTTTTGCCAATGGCGGGACCTTGACTCCTTGAATATCTTCCATGTCTCAGGCATCACACTTGAATACATGACCAGTGGATGCTGCAGGAACAGGAGGGCCCTTCTGACCTTCATCCAAGATGAACTGCAGGAAGTGCTGGCCAGGCTTGCTTCTGCTCCTGGGGTGTCGAGGCACCATGGTGCACCAGGCTAGACTGGAAGGAATGAAGCTTAGCTGGATGAGTGAGTTATCAGGGTCTCTGGCTGGTCTGAGTGTAGGAGAAAGACTTCTCCTGAGATGGTTTTTAGTGAAACAGCTCTCTCTACTGGGGGCAAACAAGGTTTATATAAAATTGGGGAGTGGGTAAGGGTTTTCGGGGTGCTCAGCTCACTTTCTTCTTTGTGTCTAACTGGGAGCCCAGTCCATGGGACGGTGCTGCCTATTAACTCAATCTGGAGACTTTCTTACACACACCCAGATGTTTGTCTCCTAGGTAAACTTTAGATCTAGTGAAATTGCTAACCAATCTTAACTATCACAAGCGGTAAGAAGAATTCATTGTAATCTTATTTTGACATGAATGGATATGTCAGAGAGAGGTGTTTGGGGGCAGAGCTAATCTTTTGTTCTTTATGATGAAACCAACAACATTTGGCTTCTTCAAAATTGAATATCCCAAGTGGAGAGAATGTAGATACACTGTAAAATGTCGATAGGTTGTCTGGTTGCTTGATTGATTGACTCATTCTGCAAATGTTCAGTTGTTGTATCCCACAGAGCAGGCATTGTTTATATAAAGATAAGACTAGCCAGACAGGCATGGTCCCTGCCATATGCAACCTTTACCCAGTGTGAGAAGACAGTCATCAGATAGATAATTGCAATGGCTTAATTGTGGTCAGACTAGCTCATACAGAGGAAAAGACCATGAAGATATCATGGATACCTGGGGTTATCATTCAGAGCTATTTAAAAGGGAAAAGTCCAGAACCAGGTGCTCATGTGTTGAAGGATCAGAGAGATTAGATTCAGGATGCTGGGACAGCTTAGATGGCGACACTGGGCCTCCAGGGTCTGCCTAGGGGATGGGCTATGATTTTCCCTGGATGAGGTCACTGAAACGCATGATTGCTATGCTCACAAACACTGTGCTTGGGGATCTCCTGAGTGAATGGTGCATTGAATTTTGTTGCATTTCCAATCAAACTAATTAGGAGAGGCAGCTCTTCTAGGTAAATCATATCATCACCACGCCAAGGCCAAGCTTTTTTTTTTTTTTTTTAAAGAGAGTACCTAGTGCTTATACCATCAAGTCCAAGCTGTTTGCTAAAAATATGCACAGACTGATTGCCACCTGCTTGAGAATCAGAGTTGATGGACTTACATGGAAACAGTAGCATTAATTTCCATACTGATTTCCTTTGGAAAATAACTTGATATGGTCGGAGTGCTATACATCTTTATAAATCACAGCTCTGAACTTTATAAGTAAGAGAAGATCTAGGTGCCCTGCAGTTCACTGGGGTGCTGGGGTCAGTGGGTACTCACCTGTGTTACCTGATGGAGACATAGAAGGTCTGTTGGGACAAAACCTGGCTCTTGGCTATGATGTCCTGCTGCAAAAGGATGAGGAACCAGTAACTATTCCTGAAGAAAACCATGAACATGTCACAGTACAAGCTATGCTGTATTTTTAATTTATGGAGCAGTTTAGTTGTGGGGAAATTTTTAAAGGCAGAAAAGACTTTGAGACCATTGCCTGAAATTCATTGTTTGTCACACAAGTGAGCTGAGAAATTAAAGTTTGGAGAAAGGTCCAGAGGTTTTCATGAAGGAGAGGCAAGCTTCCCTTTCCTGGGATACTCTAGACTTTCTGTCAGTTTCTCCTAAGACCTCCCTTCTTTCCCTTTTCAAATAAAGTTTAATGTGAAGGGAAAAGCAAAACAGTAAGAGATTCAGTTGGGGCACTTCTAGGAATGCCCCTTCCCCAAGTCAAATTATATCTAAGCCAGCTCCTTGTGATACATCTGCTGCCCTCCGGTGGCCTTTCTGGTCCCTAAAGAGTCTGTTCTTGAACCAGAAGCACAGTGTCATCATGCTGGATTTTGACAGCCATCTTGTCAGATAGTCCCAGAACTGTGTCAACGTAGAGTGGGCCTGAGTGGCCCACATGCAGATAGATGGTGGAACACTGAGCTGTTCCTATCCACTGCCTCCGGCTCTGTGCCTCTGTGACACACCTGAAAGGATGCAGGCCTACTCAAAGGGATCCTTTGTTCATTAAATATCTACATGTCCCCTGCTTTTATCAATGAATTTATATAAAGGAGAGACATCTTGTTTAGTTGGCAGGGTATCTCTCCTAAATTTCTAATGTAAAAAGTTTCTCTCGAAAGGACAATGTCTCTCCATGGAATTCTATCATAAGTTTCAGTCAGTGATCAAGAGGCAGGAGGAGACAGCAACTCTCACTTCAGACTACTCCACAGGGAACGAATGGAGAGGAGGACTCTCTAGTGGGGACTTGTTTACAAACAGGCCTGAAAAGAGCCAATTCTACTTCATTAGCATCATGGAACTACTCATGTTGAACTAAATTGTGTTCCCCCCAGCAGCACATTCTGGGGATCCCTTGAGTCTTCGTGCAGCTCCAGTGTTACCTCTATTAATAGCAAGCTTTTCTGTAATGGGAAAATGATTTGGCTTTGAAGTCTATTGTGAGTTCCTGGGGGCTATTAGAGTTCAGTGTTGGACTATGAATGTGTAGACTATGACCTTTGGTGGAACTCATGACTGAGATTAAGTACTATCAGGGAGCAGAGGGTGAAGTTATACATTTGCTTCTGGGGCACAGAAGTGGTTCCCAGCCAGGAGAGTGGCTTTGAAGTTGATGACCAGGGAACTTACGCAACTGAACTTGTTAGAAATGGAGTTGACTGAGGACTGACTGATAAATGTTATCTACAGAGTAGTGGATGCTGAAGTTGTTTATTAATCTACTGATCCATTCAGCCATCCATCTTTTTTTTTCCAAGTGTTCCTTGAAAAATTCCTTGCCCACACTGTGCTGAGATACAGGACTGATGGTATGACATTACCTGAAGGGTTTGCCTACCTTCAAAGCTCGATTTGCACATGAAGTTAGAAACCATGACCTCTTTTCTCCTGTCAAGGCAAAATCACACACTTCAAAGCATTTGAAATGTGCTCATTTCCCTAGTCTTATTTCCCACCATACTGAATTCTATGTAGATCAACTATGCTAGTTGAACCTCCTGTCCTCCTGGAATGCAGAGACATTCTTTGGGACCCCTACTTGGATAAATGAATGACATCTGCCTTCTCCAGAGGTTTCACTCCACTAGCTGTCACTAATAGAGGTGGCAAAACCTCCCCTCCCTCCCTAAGCATCAATTTCTGGTTTTCTTTTTTTCAATCCATTTATATCTTAGACACATGTGGATTCTGTCATGCTGTTTAGTTTTAGAGGGGGATGCATGAAGAGTCTCAACGGGACTTTAAATCCTTGCTCTTTCTGCTCTTTCTGGTTACAGAGTGGGAGATATGGCAGTAGCAAGTTTTGTTGGCTAATATAAGAAATAATAAGACAGACCTCCATTTGGAAGATGAACTGGTAAAGACATCCTCCTCACAGCTCCATCCTCATGCTGCTGGCTCAGCTAATTCTTCCTCAATTCCAAGAGACACTGGGCTTTCCTCTAGACCTCATTTCTCCCATGTCACCCGCACCATGTGCTGTGGTTCAGGCAATGCCGCTGTCAGGAGGATGCAGTGTTTCTGCTTAGGGATGTTGCTACCTTTTTCTTCAGGTCTGGAGGATAGCTCTCCAACATTCTGCTTACTGGTGGATTATTACTATGAAATTAAGAACTCAGCTCATAACATCTATTTGTGACATTAATATTATATTTAAAAAAGACCTTTTTCTTTCAAAATAGAAGAACAACTTAGGCTAAAGTCCACATTTATTTTATGGCTTTTTGTTTGTTTGTTTTGTTTTTTTGTTGTTTTTGTTTTTGTTTTTTGAGGCGGGGTTCCTCAGTATAGCTCTGGCTGTCCTGGAACTCACTCTGTAGACCAGGCTGGCCTCAAGATCAGAAATCTGCCTGCCTCTGTCTCCCAAATGTTGGGATTAAAGGCGTGCACCACTACTGCCTGGCTTATGTTTTTTTGTTTTTGTTTGTTTGTTTGTTTGTTTGTTTTGTTGTTGTTCGAGACAGGGTTTCTCTGTGTGTAGCCCTGGCTGTCCTAGAATTCACTTTGTAGACCAGGTTGGCCTCGAACTCAGAAATCCGCCCGTCTCTGCCTCCCAAGTGCTGGGATTAAAGGCGTGCACCACCACTGCCAGGCTGTTTTGTTTTTTTTTTTTTTTTAAGGAGAATATATATATATAAAATTAGAGAGAAAGGCCAATGACCTTGGCTTAATAAAAGTTTTTAGTTTCTGAGCTTTGACTGTATTGAATTATGTTTAATCTTGTAAAGACCTCAGGTGGGAAGGAAGCATTAATGAAATGTTTTGAGCTCAGCTAAGCAGAAGGGCACAGTCATCCCACATGCTCAGTCTTTCTAGAAAACAAATGATAAAAGGATTCTGATCTCAGAGAAAATCTCACATTGTCTTCCCTTTAGTGTCTCTATTAGTTGCTTTCTTGTTGCTGAGGTGAAATACCCAAGAAAAAGATCTTACAGGAGACAGAACTGATTTTAGTCAGAGTTTGAAAATACTGTCCATTATGACAGAGAAGGAATGGATCAAGTACAACCCATCATGACTCAGAAGGCATGGGACAAGAAGGCACTGACCAGCAGAGTGGAGAAGGTATAAGCACCGAGCACTGTGGTGGAGAAGGTGTGGAGCAAGAAGACACTGTCTGTACATCATGGTGGAGGAGGTGTAGAGCAAGAGTGGCTGTAGCTCTAGAGGCAGAACTGTGAGGTCACACGAGCCAAATACTGCTGCTCCTGACAGCTTTCTCTTTTTATATTCAGTCTAAGCTCCAAACCCATCGATGGAAAGGTTCTGTCTACATCCTGGGTGGGTCTTCCTTGCTCAGTTAAGCCTCTTTGGAAATGCTCTGATGGGCACACCCAGAGGTGGGTCTCCTAGGTGATTCAAAACCCACAGATACAGATAAATATCAGATCACAATTCAATATCACAATACAGATAAACTATCATAGTGCCTGTGCCGGCTAGTCTTGGTTGTCATCCTGACTACATCTGGAATTAGCTAAGACACAAATGATTAGGCAATGCTGTAAGAGATAGTTTTTTCTTAGTGAAATTATTTTAAGTGGGAAGACCTACTTCTAATCTGGATATTTGATGTATGAAGAAGATACACTTTTAATCTGGACCACAGCTTCTATATAAAGGATGTGGAAGAAGTAACCTTACCTTCTTTTTGCCTACTTGCTCTCAGAAGAAAATCTGTTCCTTCACTGGCATTAGAGCCTACTTTTTTTAGTATTCCAGCATACACTGAAGACCAGCTGAGACCACCACCAGCCTCATGGACTGAATAACTACTGGATTCTTAGACCTTCTGTTGGTAGACAGCATTGTTGGACTAGCTGGACCACAGCTTGAAGTCATTCTATAAATTTCATTATATATATTAAAAACATATTTTCATTTATTAATTCATTATTTGAATTTCGTTCCTCTAGGCAACTTTGATTAATACACTGTCCGTATGAATCTAAATCAACCAGGTTCCCTATAGCCTGAGCTCATGGCGTGTCCTCAGTGCTGTGGCCCATTTCATTTCAGAGGCTGGAAGGCTCAGCCTGCTTTGTGCCTGCACCATGAGTTTTTACTTGATGCCGGCTTGCAAGACTCGCTTCTTTGGGATATCAAAATGTATTTTGTGATGTATTAGGGATAGACCAATCAAAATGTATTTTGTGATGTACGAGGGATAGATTACTGGCCTTGAAGTCTACCAAATACTACAGTGCGTTTTAGCCTAATTCAGTGTCTGTATGGCATTCTATAAGTAGCTGTAGATGACTGGGAATTATGTCATTTGTACTAAGCCCAGATCTGTTTCCGAGTATGTGGTTCATGCTGTTGTGAACACGTGAACATGTTTTATCTTCCATCTCTGTCACTTTGTAATGAGAGGATTTCCTTTTACCCTTGTAGCTCAGAGAGCACTGATGTATCTCTTCCATCCCAGTCAACATGCTCCTGAAGGCATGGTTTCTTGTCATAATGTTGAAAGTCTTGTCAAAAAAAATGTGTCTGAGATGATTGTTGTTGAAACAATGATGTGGCTATGAAGACTGATTATTATGGACTAGTTCAAATGAATTGAATTATTAAATTAAAAAGTTAAAAGTCTCAAGGAGAAAAAAAGGCACCCGAAGTCTCATTCCAAAGGGACAAACAGCAGTGTGTTGCTTGCAGCATGGCTTTGCTTCTGGATCATCCTCCTCCCGTCAGATTGAAGCCTGCTGTTCTGGAAGACCGTGAGCCAGCTGACTCTGGGAGGCTGGCCCTGTTCCTGGGTGACTTCACTCATTGCTGGGGTTGGTAATGGTGCTGAGACTATCAGCTTCTACATCACCTTACCTTTTAGCCTTTTCTGTGTATGTCTGTCTTTTCTTTGGGAGACAGGAGGATGTGACTGATGGAAGGCAGACACAGAGAGATTCTAGCTTTTCCTCTTATGTCCTTGGGATTCTGTCCTCATTAGAACAATCTGGGTCCAGCATAACTTTTCTGGATGGTCTGGAGCATTTCCTGCTACTTCCTAAAACTAGAAAGAAAGCAGGTCTACAGCCCACTTAGCCTGAGCATCTTGACTGTCCCATGCACGCCTGGAAGCCTCCGTACTTGTCTCTTCTTCTGTATGTATTGCTCAATCCTTTTTGTTCCAAGGTCCACAATGTGTGACTTGATGATCCTTTCCTGTTCTCAGAGGACATATCCAGCCTCACGCCCTTCCCAGTGCTATATTCTACAGACAGTTGCTCACTGTATCTATACATCCATCTTTCCACTCGTTTGTCCATCCATCCGCTGGCTCTGTGCTTGCAACCTTGATAGAAGACAGAAATGACCATTTTGCAGGTCAGACTCCCTCCTCAAGAAGCTTTGCTGCTGCCAGACTAACTCTCTCGAAGACACAGATGCACCCTGTCACAATTCTGATCACTCCCTGCCTCTATTGCTCCCTTCAATGGCTTCTGACCCATAATCACTGGCTTGTCCCACCATGTCACCAAAGTGCTGCTGCTAAAGATGTGGTTGTCATTGTGCTGTTAGATCCCACAGAAAACCCTTTTCTGACTTGACTTTCTATCCACTATTCTTTCCCCTTAGGAATTCCCTATATTCTGGCCCTTTTCAATGTCTACTCATCCAGTCTTTGCAGTGTTGAAGGTAGGACGTCTGGCCTGTTATATCAAGAGAATCTTGATAGAATGTTTGATTCTCCTGTTATATGGGGAAATGGTGGTAGGAGAATATGAGAGGACATTGTTCTTCATCTCTAGGTGAATCCTTTCCTCAGAGCTGGTTTTCATCTCTTACCTCTACCATTCACTGTGGGCACCAGGATGTTGTCATGATCCCTAAGCCATCCCTACATCACTTGCCCTTGTGATATTCATGTCTCCACACAGTCCTCTCTCCTGAGCCTCAGGCTTTGCCACACTCTACGGTATAGTCATTCAAACTTGGTCAGGCCTTGTCTTCAGTCAGCATCTCCCTTGCTCCTTTCTTTCACAGGTATCATCTCATGAAAACAAAAAAAGACCAGACCATTCCTCCCTGAGAAACTCCATTTTAGCAAACAGTTCCATGTTGTTGATGCGAGACTCCATCACCTCAAAGCTTGTCTCTAAGTCTTGAGGTCAGGATCCATCACCAACACCATCTCACCTTTCCTGCTTGGACTGTTGTCACCATTTCTCTGTCCACTTCCTTCTATTCACACCCGCCCTTCAGCACTCTTCAGGAGGCTGATACATTGTAGATACTGGCACTGTCTTAACTTTGAAGGAACTCTATAGCCCCCCAAAAAGGAAGAAGATGTAGACCCAAGGTTGTACCTGGTTGGGTCCATTCTACTTTTCTGGTCTCCCCATCAAGGCTCTTCCCTTCACCTCTTTCAATTTACAGCATCTTCAGCTCACCTCACATCTCTCCTGGGAGACTTTATCTTGTTTTGACTTCTATTTGGGGCCTTGTTTGCCTCTGACTTCAGAGTTTCTCAAGGCAGTATTGCTGTTTACAAGATCAAGTCACAAATGGTGTGCTTGGGTTTGCTGGTTCAGGGTCACCATCCACTCTGCCTCAGTTGCTAGGTGCAAAGGAGGATGTGGGTTGTTTACTGATGTGTACCCAATTCCACAATAGTATACTGGACATTCGAGCTAACCCAAAGAGAAGGCTGGATTATGGAGAGGCTGGTTGATAGAAAATCATATTTACATGTTGGCTACATCCTGCCCCACACTGCATGTGATGGGAGCTGTGTTCTGTTTCCTTCCATCTTCCCTCCTTCAAATGTCTTCTCCTTCGCCACCCTCAGCATTCTCACTTGACCTTGGATCTGAAGGGAGGATGGTGCCTGGACATCTCTGTGCTGTGCTGTCTGTGTGACTTTGAGGATTTAGGGCACTTGCAGAGTGATAGGATCTCATGAACTGTGCCCTTCCCCCACTGCTCTCATGGTGCCCATCAGGATGAGAGTTTTCTTTTGAAAGTTTATGGCCTCAGTGCTTCGAAGGCAGTTACAGTGCCCCGAACAGCTGTTACTCCTTGCAACAGTGGATCAGAAATGAAGCTGAGCTCTGGCTTAATGGAAATTGTCCCTTGAAAGGTTTGAATTTAGAACATTTATTCTCCATTAATTCCAAGTAGATTCAAAGTTGAGCAAAACAGCCTCCGTCTTCCCTTTGGGTTGCAGGTCTTTTACTGAGAAGAGGGTGTCACAGCTGCTGATTTGATTGCTGGGATCAGGATGAAGAGTTTCTGCAAATGTGCTCCTGATTCCTGACTTGCATCGCTCCAGCTGCAGGCTGGGCACCTGCAGCGCCCAGTGCACTGTGAAGCCCTACCATGCTGGGGTGGACAGCATATATCTGTGTTAGTTATTTTTCTCTTTTCTGTGATAAAATACCGACAAAAGAAAGGAAGGATTTACCTTGGCTCGAAGTTTAAAACTACAGTCCATTAGTCCATCATGGAGGGGTAGCCATGGAGGGAGGGACATGAGGCAGCTGGTTGCCTTGCATGCACAGTCACGAAGCAGAGAGAGCTGAATGATGGTGCTTAGCTTAGCTTTCCCCTTTTTATTTAATCCTGGACTCCAGCCTATGAGATGGTACCCACCACATTTAGAATAGGAATGACTTCTTCAGTTAAACCTGTCTTTAATATACCCATGGATACCCCTAGACACATTTTCATGGTTAATCTAAATCCTCTCTAGCTGGCAACACTGTATTCATACACACACACACACACACACACACACACACAGAGAGAGAGAGAGAGAGAGAGAGAGAGAGAGAGAGAGAGAGAGAGAGAGAGAGAGAGACACTAAAGATGGATAGGAGGAGTGCCAGAAGGATCCCTGAGTAGAGAATGTGGCTCAAATTCCCTGTCCTGGGCCCTGCTCCTTCAAAAATGGATTCTCTCACCACCTGAGAGACTGCCTGGTCTCACACTGGGGAGACTGGCAACTATATGAGGTCTTTACATGGTCTGGGTGCTGAGCATCTAATCAGGAATAGCAGGGGCTTTGAAGCTGGGTTTTTAACACCCTGCACATAAGCTGTAGAAGTTGATTTTTTTCTGATCAACAATGCTGATATGTGGGGTCCATATAAACCTTGCCTTTGATCATGCTAAGCTGGAGGTGAGAATGAGTGTCAGGCAATAGCCTGGCTTGAGAAACCATATCTGCCCATGGTGTTGTCTTAGCTTTAACTGCCAACTCAACCCAGCCTAAAGTCACCTGAGAATCTCAATTGAGGGGTTGCCTAGATGGGGTTGGCTTGTGGTCTAGACTTTGAGGAATTGTCTTGATCATTTATTGGTGTAGGAAGGCCCAGCCCATTGTGGGTAACACCTTCTGCCTGTGTGTATGCCTGCACTGCATGAGAAAGTTCGCTAAACATGGGCTGCTGAGTGATTCAGTAAACAGCTTTCCTCATAGTTTCTGCTTTGAGTTCTTGCCTTTAATGATGGACTACAACTAGTTCAAGCTAACTAAATCCTCCCCCCTCCAAGTTGCTATGGTCAGAGTTGTTTTATCACAGAACAGGAAGGCAATAAGGACATCTATCCTGTCTCCAAATCCTTATATAAGCCAGAATTGGGCCAGCACAATCAGAGTGATCCCTGTTCTTTTGGAACCTGGGAATTCAAAGGCATGGCCTTTAAACTGCCTTTTGTGACACCCATGGGAGGTTGAAGGTCCATACTCATATGTGCCTAGCTTTATACATCACTTGCTTGCTTGTGTTCTGCTGACTTTGAGTTCTGCTGGAGAAATCCTGTGCTGGGAGTTTAGCCTTCCATTCATGAAGCTACCCACCAACCCCCATCCCCACCCCCTGCCTTGAGTCTCAGAAGGTAGATTTGCCCACTCTTTTGGTAGCACTGACCAATAAACATTGGACTTATCAGCTCACGGGGGCAGAGAGAGGAAATCATTGTATACTGTCTTCCCCTTTCCCTCTGCTGTGGATCATGCACTGGTGTGTGTCTCTTGAAGACACCTTGGCTGACTGTGGATTTCTGGTCATCTTCTAGGGGATCTAGTCTAGGGAAATCCACCTCAAACTCCAAGTCTCTTTTCTTTCCTCTATGAGTCAATAGTGACTTGTAGTGAGAACAATGGGGCATGTTCTGTGAGGACCTCTCCTTATTGGGTCCCTTCCAAACTAGGTATGAAAAGGAACAATAGCCTCTTTGGCAGATGGCACTGTTGGGCTATATTGTTGATTGTGTGAAATCCAGAAGCAAACCATGACAAAAGGTTATGCTTAAAAGGTCATCAGAATGGAGTTGGGAGCAGGACTTAGGCATCTGTCAGAAAGATGCTTGTAGAAAATGGACTTCTTTAGAAGGGGGAATAAAATAGCCATAACAGGCAGATGGAGAGAGGGAACTGGGAGGGAGGAGTATGGGGAGGGGAATGGAGGGTTCTGGATCAGGTATGGGGAAGGACAGGAGAGATGGCTAGATGGTCATGAAAATGAATGGAAGTCTAGAACTGCAGGTGTGAGGAGGTGGGGGCCTCTCCAGGACAAGTCAGAGATCTTGGATAAGGGAGGTGCCCAAGAATCAATGAGGGTGACTTTAGCTGTGACTCACTACATTGAGGATATGGAACCTGAAGAGGACACCTCTTGTATCCAGACAGGAACCCTAGTAGAACAATAGAGAAACCAAACCACCTAAAAAACTTTCAACCCCCAATTTTCCTTGTCTACAAGAAATACAGGCATGAGGGATGGAGCAGAAACTGAGGGATGGCCAACCAATAACCAGCTCAACTTGAGACTCATCCCATGGGCAAGCACCAATCCATGGGACTATTCATGATACTTTGCTATGCTTGCAGACAGGAGCATGTTGCCCTCTGAGAGGCTCCACTCAGTAGCTGACTCAGATGGATGCAGGCACCCACAGCCAAACAATGAATGGAGCTTGGGGACACTTATGGATGAGTAGGGGGAAAGGACTATAGCTCTGAAGGTGGTAGAAACTCCACAGAAAGACCAACAGAGTCAACTAACTGGACTTTTGGGGTTCTTAGAGATTGAACCACCAATCAAAGAGTATATCTGGGCTGGATCTAGGCATCCCCACAAATATGTAATAAATGTGCAGCTTGCACTTCATGTGGGTCTCAAACAACTGGATTAGGGAGTATCACAAAAGCTATTGCCTGTTCGTGGGAGTAGTTCTAGCTGAGCTGCCTTGTCTGGCCTCAGTGGGAGAGGAAGCACCTAGCCTTGCAGAGACTTGAAATGCCAGGGTGGGGTATACCCAGGGGTCTCCCACTGACTTAGAAGAGAAGAAGTGAAGGGAAAGGGGAAAGATTATGGGAGGGGCTCACCAGGAGAGGTACAGTGAGTGGAATGTAAAGTTAATAAATAAAAAATAAAATTAAATAAAAAAAGAAACAAAGAAAAAGAAAATGGACTCCTGAACTGGGTACCTGGTCATGAACTTTTGAGCCAGGGCTGCAGTGATCTGACCACTCCTGATATGTGCTGTGGTCTTAGCTTGAGTTGGTCCTCATGACTGGACTTGTTGGTGTGAATGTGTGCAGCTCAAGGCTAGCTTGGTTCCTCTGTACCAGTAAGCCTATGCCACGGCTCTGGGATTCCCTTTGTGCTTATCTTGGCCTTCCTGGTGAACATCCTGCATTTCTGTGTTTCTTTAAAACATCCATGCAGAGTTGTCTGAATCTCTCTTCACCTAAGTTGCAATTCCCAAGACCCCAGGTAGCGATCCTCTGATTTGCTATTTCTAAGCTTTGAGTTGATGGACAGTTGTGTGGTGCATGAATAGCCTGAGCATTTCAGTGCCTTTAGGTTCAGTCCTGGTTTCTGGACTAACCCAAAGGGAAGACTGGATTAGGGAGATGTTGGTTGATAGAAGATCATATTCACATATTAGCTAAATCTTGTCCCATACAATGGTACCTGTGATCTGATTCCTCCCTCCTTTCCTCCTTTGAATATCTCCTTTACCAGCCTCCCCATCACCATTTCTGTTTTTTCTTTTTTATCCCCCTTTGGATGTCATACAACCAACAACATATCCCAGCAGCACACATGCCCAAGAGACTTTTGTCCTTTTCCATACTTAGCCTCCTCACACCATCTCAACAGTGGAGACAGGGGCCCAATAGGGAGAGGTCCTCACAGGATACACCTGTCTCTCCTTAGGACAAGTCACTGATGACTCTTGGAGTAGGGAAAAAAAGACTTGGAGTTTGAGCTGGGTTCCACTGGATTTGTTACTATTAGAGGGTGACCAGAAATCTAGTTAGCCAAGGTATCATCAAGAGGCACACATCATCTTCTCTCCAGTGAGTTCCTAAGCCGGGAACAGTCAGCAGGGAGGCACAGACCCCAAGAGTTGCA